>NC_092793.1:84913221-84934220 GCF_918797505.1 Bemisia tabaci
CTTTAATTTGATTATTAGCAAGTCTCTTTGATTCTGCGTCAGAAGTTGACTGAATCATCTTTGCTCGTGTTTTGATAAGATACTTCAAATCAAAGTCTTTCGCATTGACCTCTGCCGAAGGTATGTATCTATACAATTTCATTAGTTTGCGAAAGTAAAATGTATTAAAGTATCTACACAAATAAATAAATCATAGATAAACAAAGAACATTGCATGGAATAACATACTATAGAGGTACGATCGTGGACCGCTGCGGCGTTAGTTCACCGCACCCTCTGCCAGGTTCGCTGCGAGCGCGCGTTAACGGTTTTTAACACAGGGTAGCATAGGGAGTTGGGAGTCCTTATTTATTCTATTGGTCCATGGCTGGGGTCAGGTCGCCACTCAATTTTTTACTTGTTTTTATGTGTTTTTGCAGCTGAAAATGAGCTGGTAGCAGCTCGAAACGTCCTGCCTTTAAGTGTTTCAATAATTTTTAGCCTTGTTTACCCGTATTTTAATTAATTCTCCTTCTTTATTCGTATAATCGGGCTATGTTTTTGTGCTTTATCGGTGGAAATAAACAAATCAGAGTTCATCAGTATACTGAGTGGATGACATTATTGAAGAAATTTGCAGATTATAATATATCATATTTTTGAAGTTTAAAGCCTTAGAAACCGAAAATTAAAGCAAAATCCTGCCAAAATGAGACTTTTGGTTCCTAGTTTTGAATTCCCGCCAGGCCCCCATGAGAGCAGTTAATTGCTACCAACTGTTGTAAGAATATTGAAACAGAATACTTAGCATAACAGTACTTGATAAAATCTTATTTGATCAAAAACCATTATTACACATTACTATTTATACTTTTTTCAAGCTTTATAATCAGATTCAATAGGAAATTTCTCTCGATCCGGTCAAGTTCTTTCACTACTGGTAGTGCCATCAATTTTCTAAAGTTGCCTAACCTGTAGCAAAATTACTCACGCTTCTGAAGCATTGGCTAGATTGGATTAGAGTCCCTTTATACCCAGAGTTACGACAACTCGATTATCAGCTGACTGACAGCCGTCCTTGGCTGGCCATGAAGGCCGAAACGAGTGCACCCAAACGAACGATATTGAGGGATAAGGATCAGGAATCCTGCGATGTCTGTCACACAAAAACAACAACATCAACAAATTGATCAATTAAAAAGAAAATGAGATTGGTTTGTGAATAATTTCTTAATCTATTTTCATTTTGGACCTATGGAAATAACAATTTACTCTTGATAAACCACAATTAGATAATATTTTCATTATTCTTGTTCACATTCGAGGTACCGCCATCTTGGTGCACTCGTTTCGGCCTCCATGAGCGAGAACCAATCAGAATTGGATTTTTTTTTAGGCCACTTTCAGCCCAATCCTGGCCCGACCAAAAGTGAGTTGTCGTAACTCTGGGTATAAAGGGACTCTAGATTGGATGTTAGCGATCTGGACTAATCTGTGCGGATAAAGAATGGTGGTCGCATTTCGATTTTGGCTGCCATCTTGAAGATGTGTGACGTGCAGAGGATACGGGCTTTTACCGCGCGATTTGAAATGTACCCGAAGTGTACCCGATGCGATGCCGCGGCGCGAGGCTCATACAATTTCCAAACGGAATTATGAGTTTTCCTTCCTGATGAAACGCTTTCAGATCGTAGTCTGAGTTAAAATTTTTACGGAGAATTTGCAAGGAAGTTACAATCATTCTAATGATTAATATTTCTGGCTGAAAGTGTTTAAAGAAATGTACCCGATGGGCTCGTTCCTTCACGCACATGTGCAACTTTCTGACGAAACTGGACCTATCATTTTGGACTCAGTATATTTCGGATTTTTGAGAGCTGTAATGCGGTAGTTTTTCCTTAGAAATTTGGAAATAACGTCCAATCATTCTTCTTTTTGATGCTGAAAACGGAGAGGGGGTCGGGGATTTCTGAAAAACAAAGGGAGGACTCCCCCCAGATAAGGGGGTTCGGGGGATCCCCCGAAAAATTATATTGATAATCAGGTACCCATGGAGAAAATAAGAAATATTAAAAAAAAAAAAAAAAAAAAACCTCTTACGGTTTTTAAACTATTTACTGATAAAGATAGCAAAATAAAATACACCGCTGTAATTTCACTTTAAATTCGGGCTATCAACGCCAGAAATACTTACAATGATAAGTGACTATACAATACCTTGTAGCGTTAGAGTGCAGCGTAAACCTCAAACCCCTTAACTCCGCAGTTGGGTTTGTTTACAATCGTGACGTCAAGAGGGTACGAGATGCGACCACCATTCTTCATCCGCCTTGGTAAAATACGATGAATATTATTGCCAAATGCTTGATTGAAGTCGAAAATGGATTTAAATTAATTAAAATTGAGAGATTTCGAGTTGTTTGGATCATTTGTGTTATCAATCTTCGTTTGTTTAGACGACCCACACACGGCAGAGGCATGCAGAGGTACCTCGCCGGCACGCCGGGTCAAAAGTGTGGCCACCGCCGGACGGAGAAAATGGGCGCCGTTTTGAGATGGGCCAAGCGGCGCGCGTTTAAATTAGAGTACCTGTATAGCGAGAGTATGGACAGATCGCTTCATGGAGGGCTTAGGGCCCAAAAGTGCAGCCACCCTTCTAACCAACTTCTAACGCACAAACGCATTTCACGGGTGTAGTTCGGTACTTGGACTGCTCGGAAAGTCCAACAACCGTACTCCCTACGAGTTCGGTACTTGGACTGATAGTCGTGTGTGTGTTTGGTGTAGAGTTAGGTGTTTAGTGTGGGCGGGAATTTCGAAAAATGGCAGTGGTTTGTAATGGTGGGTTTTGAAATGGTTTTCGAACTTTCTCCACTAAGGGTGTAAGTCCAACAACCGTACTCCCTACGAGTTCGGTACTTGGACTGTTAGTTGTGTGTTTGATAGAAAATACAGTTATTTATGGGTGGGTTTTGAAATGGTTTTTTGATAGAAAATACAGTTATTTATGTTGGCATAAGTGTAATTTAACTTAATAGGCACTTCTATCACAGAATAAGGAAAAATTAGAGTCCCTTTATACCCAGAGTTACGACAACTCACTTTTGGTTGGGCCAGGGTTGGGCTGAAAGTGGCCTAAAAAAAATCCAATTCTGATTGGTTCTCGCTCATGGAGGCCAAAACGAGTGCACCAAGATGGCGGTACCTCGTATGTGAACGTTGATGTGAACAAGAACAATGAAAATATTACCTAATTGTGGTTTATCAAGAGTAAATTGTTATTTCCATCGGTCCAAAATGAAAATAGATCAAGAAATTATTCACAAACCAATCTCATTTTCTTTTGAATTGATCAATTTGTTGATGTTGTTGTTCTTGTGTGACAGACATCGCAGGATTCCTGATCCTTATCCCTCAATATCGTTCGTTTGGGTGCACTCGTTTCGGCCTCCATGGCCAGCCAAGGCCGGCTGTCAGTCAGCTGATAATCGAGTTGTCGTAACTCTGGGTATAAAGGGACTCTAGAAAAAATGAATAAATTATAATAAGTTATAGGCACTTCTATCACAGAATAAGAAAAAACGAATAAATTATAATAAGTTAAAGGCACTTCTATCACAAAATAAGAAGAAAAGAAGTAATTAAAAATTAAAAGGAACTTTCATCACAAATCATTATAAATTTGAATTAGATTCTAATAGGAATTTTAAGTATTGACGTAGAAAAAGTTGTCAGAGGCTACGTTGGGTCATTTACGCTGGAGGATTGTGAGTGACTTCACTGATGGTTTTCAGAAGAGACAAGAAGGGGTCTTTGTTGTTTTTGTGTTGCTCTCTATGCCAAAGGAATTCACATAGGTGATCTGCCAATGCATCCTTCCTGATCCCACCGCGAGCAAGGCGTTTTCGAAGTGGTCGCCACTGACTTTCGATGGTATTAGTGTGGGTGTAATCGTCAGCTACGAATGTTTTGCTATGGTTGACTGTGTTGTGTGGATAGCCATGTTTGTCAAGGTTGATGTAGCCTCCCCAGCAGTCAGAGTTGATTTCAGTGCCTGTAAGATAAATTATAAGCAGGGGTCGAGAGGGAATTGAAATTAATTTGATCGCCCTCCGAGTTCGCGAACGACCAAGCGTCGCTTTTCGATCGCGATACTCGATCAAGAGGCCAGAGCAGGTAAAAGAATTTGGGATACCGAATCCCGAACTCAGAGGCGAATGGGGCGATTATTGTTCTTGTTCGAAGAACGAGAGGCAGTAGCGCGGGCCAACTATTCAGTTCCCGAGATGGGATATAATTTCTGGCCGCATTGGCATCCCCTCGTAAGACAGGAGGGAATTTAAACCCGATCTCGATTGCCCTCCTCGAAAGACGCACACGGGGCTTCCGATCGAATTAATCTGGATCGGCTGCGTTTTTGCCCGCAAAGGCACTGGACTTTACCCCCGGATTCTCAGTCCGCACACCCTGGACTGCGACAGCCGGTCACTCCTTCCTTTCACTTTGGCATTGTGATCATGCGTTCTCCCCTTTTACTTTCGTCCTCTACCCTGTTTTTTTTCGCCTGTCATGTTTCGTGCGTAAACTGAGGGCGTGGGCTTGTCGCTTTCTGACTTCTGCACGTCTAAACATCTATTCCTTATAGCTGATCGGTACATGTAATGTCCATATTTCTTCTACTTTTGTCAAGGTACTTTAGAGTAGGCTTTCTGCGAATTTTCGGCTTATTTGAAAAATTTCGGCATAGTAGACCAGGAAATTGGCTTGTAGTTTTTTTTTTTTTTTTTTTTTTTTTTTTCTCTTTTTCTTTTTCTTTTTTTTCCTAACTAAAGCTTTAGTCCTCTTAGATTTATAGAGCTATTTTATTTGAATTGCATTTTGCAAAAAGGAATCAAGAGCATTCCAATATTGCTGGGATTTTGCAACTTACATTATTTTATATCAAATCACTAAAATCATGCAAGAAATTAAATTTACAAGCGTAATTTTTGGCTTGAATTTATAGTTTATTGGGAGTAAAGATAGAACTTATTTAGGAGATCAGTTTATATTTGTAAGGTGAAAATAGTTGCACAATCTTAGCAACACGGAATGCTCGTGGTTCTCTCTTGCAAAATGCAATCCATTTAAAGCAATATGAACAATTGACACCTCTGAAAAATGAATAATCTGTACAACTTGTAGCATTACTTTTAAAAGATGAGGAATATTTTTATTTTTATAGTCTTGTTTTTTATTACCTTAATATTCTCTCAGGTTCTTTCAGACTTTCATCATTTATGTAGAATCACCTAATACGAGTACAGAACAGACCTACTAATGCCACAAGTTGTAGAGTATCAAATTCTGATTTTCTACCTTCCCTAGAACTGAGGTTACACTGGTTCCAAGATCAATAAACTCACAGTAAGTGCAGTTTTCAGTCGCGACCGATAAAGAAAATTTATGCTAATTAATTTTGATAAGCAAGCAACTTTGAAAAAATATTGAAAAAATTTCAGGAGCTCTTAAAAAGTGAATAGGTACATCGTTCATTTTACCAGAATCCAAGTAATAATATGAATATACAATTTGAAAAAAAAATGAAAAAATGAATTTTGAAACTAGACTCTCATTTTAAGCACTGTGATATAGGTCTCCCCTTCAAAGTTACAGCTACAACACGATTTGTGCTATGAAAATTACTGAAATTCTTTTTGAATCAAGGCACTAACGTTTTTATTTAGGATTGATCCCGAAGAAGTTTGAATATCATGCTCATAGGAATTTAACAAGAAGTTATTTGAATCAAAATCTTTAGTGGCTTCTCAATGAGCAATGTTCTTTCCCAACCCAAAATTTATTCAAAGTGTAAAGTACAATACCTGAGCTGAAGCATAGATATTAAGGTTGTCATTATTTCATACTGCAATGACTGTATCGGTAACTTTTTGCGTGCAAATTAACTAGAGTAGATCATCGTGTTTTCTATGAGCGAAAATTTTGCATTTACGCATCGAAGAATTTAAATGTCTTCCTCAGGACTTACTATCATTTTCGTTGCACGAATTGGGGCATACATGAAATTTTGAAGAGAAAAACGCATCCCTCTCGGAATGCTAAAATTCGCACCTTATGTTATAGCCCATTTTGCCGTGCTACAGACGAATGCCGTATGAACCATTGAACCATCAGACGTTGCAAAATTTCCTTTGATGACACGCGGATTACCGTGAAAATTCAACTATATTTTTCTACTGATTTTTCAAAGAATTTTATGAGCAATTTGATCTAAATTTTCGAATAATTTTTAAGGAAGTATAGTAGGGCCCACGAGGTATGATCCCTGAAAAATCGGGCGAATAAACGCATGGACCATGTAAATGTCAACGCTGCGAGATCGAGCACGCACATCGACGAAACTGGGTAAAAACGCCGTACGAACATTCGCGAGTTGCCATTTCCTCCAATTAAAGGTCTTATTTTCAAGCAGAATTGTGAATATTTTCTCTTGAAATATTCAGATGATTTAGGGCTGACAGCTAATAAAGTTCTCTGAAAAATTGGAGGGACAGTATTCACTGATTTCCCTAAAAATTCTTATTTAGTCAACGGAAGTTTGGCACCGGCCAAAGGCGTTCTTCCTTAGCAGGCTAGAATAGGTATTATATGCGAACCGCTGCTATTCCACCCCTATCTTTAGGTCAACATTCTTAAAAGGAAGCCCTTTCGTAAAAGATAAATTTCCTGTAATTTTGCCCCAATCTCTTCGTCCATTACATGGTTGAATTGCTTAAAATTCTGAACTAAATGATGTATAATTGTAATTTACCCTTTTTATTTTTTCCTTCTTTCTCCTTTTTATAGCGAAGTTCAATTTTCATTTATCTCATATAGTATCTCGAACTGTAACTTCTTTGCTATTTGACAGATTTTTATAAGTGAGGACTTTTTTTACTCGTGCTTTAACAGAGAGTGAAGAAACTCTACCTAAATACTTATTTAACAATTTTCAAAAAATTTTGGATCATTCTACTAGGACGGTGATATTGGTAATTACGCGTAAGTAATTAGGGTTCTATTGTGGCTCGGCTCGGCATTGTCGCGCGAGCTCCAGTCTCGGTCCGGACGGGGGTGTCTCACTGCTGCCAGTATTTGCAAGAAATACCCGCGGCTCAGAGATCATCCTTCGTGGGCTCTACTATAATTCGAAACTTTTGCAGGAAATTTGGCATCACTCGAATGATTATGCGACGTTATTCCTCAGCACGGAATCACCAGCGATGCACTTTCATGTGAATGCTGAAAAGTGTAAGGGTGTCTAGGGTGGGATTCATTTTTTTCAATCGACCAAAAAAAATGTTGCACGGTCCTAAATGGTTCTATGTGATAAAAAACCACGGTAGCCAAAAGGATCTTGAAGAAGAAGAAAATTTACCCGGCGCGCACACAGCCAAAAGATCGTGATTTTTTCGATTGTTTGAGCATTTTAACCGTTTATTTTTGATATTTAGTGAGTGATAGGGACTGGACGCTAGATGTTCAAAAATGTGTACGAAACGAGCACATACCTTGCACATTAAGAGAAAATTTTTGTTTTTCTCCTAAGTCACTTTCACTTCGCTTGGCAATGCCCAATCCCTCCGCTCGGCTGCTCTTAAAATCAAAATTTCACCGTTCTTTATCGTATAATGAACTTTGTGAGCAGCCACTGATGGTGGTAAAAATCCGAAAATTCGTGAAAAGCAAATCCATACCGCATCAGTATAGCGTCAAGCCCACTTGCCAACTACAGGCTTCAAAGAGGTTCATCGATGCCTTTCCTGGCCCTCTCATTGGCCAGCGGTTTAAGTCGGGGCAATCGATGAGTCTCTTTGAAGCCTCTAGTTTGTAACGGGGCTGGACGCTTATGGAAGAAGAAATTTCAGAAAACTCCTGCTCCTTGGTTCGACCACCAAACGGTCCGGGGGCGCTTCTTCGAATAGCACCGCCGGATCTTCCCACCGCGCTTCGCCGGTCTGCTGGCCCTCGACCGGCCGCGACGCGCGATTGTTCCCATTGTGCTTACTTTTGGGGTTCTCTCCGTCGGCGGAACCCGTGTTAATGACACCCTCTACCTACTAGCCGCTGAAAATTTGCCGACAAATTTTTTTAAAGTTTGAATAATCTTCATTTATTCAACGGATTCAAATTCAGCTCGCAATCCTGATGAGTAATATATGTAATTATAAGTAGTTATATCGGTAAGTTACTGAGCAAAACGTGGGCCAAACGTGATGGCGGCCAGACATATGTGTTAATAACACCTTCTTCCTACTGGCAGAGGATAATTTGCCGACCAACTTCTTTACCGTTTCTAAAATGTTCTTCTATTTCAACGGATTCGGATTCAGCTTGGAATCCTGGTGAAAAAAATATATAATTATAAGTAGGTATGCCGGTAAGTTGCCGATTAAAAAATTGGACGAATGTGATAGAAAGTATTTTAAAAGCGCTGAAGACATTCGCGAGTTTTGCGGTATTATACTTTTTCAATATACCTACTCATAATTATTCAAATTTTTCATCAGACTTCGAGTGCAAGACCGCTCTGGGCGATAAAGCTGTCGCGTTAGCCACGATACCTAATTTGTGCCGTGCGACTCTGTTAGTAATTTTTTTTTTTAATTCGAGAGTCACGAAGACACTTTGTCCCACGTTTTCATAAAGAAATGGCCAGATTACTCTGAGAAGAAGTGACGTTCATTAAGTAAAACATTTGGAAACGTCCTTTACCACAGTCATTAATTGGAGAATTAAGAGGGAAGGAGAGATCACCCCGAAGTTGCTATGTTCAAGGCATTTGTGGTCATTATGAACAGAAAATTAAGTCTCCGTAGTTTTTCCTTCATATTTTTCATAGAGATTTAATGAATTTACTTTCAAGGAGTTTACCGTCTAACGGTTGGCGTTTATGGAACCAATCATTAACTCAGAAATCGTGTTCTCCCATTGTCACCGGAATAGTGTCTCCTCACCAAAGGTGGTCTAGTTTATCCAAAATATCTTAAAAACCTTTATAGCTCCCAAATTTAGAGACTCCACCTGGGGTTTTTGATTACAAATTCTGGAGAGCGCTTAAGTGCTGAAATTGGCTTGAGGTATAATGATTGCTGGAGGTATGAAATTTTATGCCCATTTCCCTAAGTGCAAGGTGGAGTAATGCAGAGAAAATTGATTTCTTGCCTTAAACCGGGTTTTTTTCTTTTTTTTTTTTAGTTGAGATTGGTAACTTTCGCTTAACTGTTAGCCCTGTCCTCCCTTTCCCCACTTGGAGGATTGTAGAATAAAAAGGAATGCATGAAATTCAAAAAAATATTAAAAAATACTCAGTTGGAATAGCAGCAAATAAATGAATTAAAGAATAAAAGAAAAATAAGTTGGTAATAAAAAAGGGGAAAAAAAACAATGAAACACATGAAAAACCGGTGGATAAAACGTGTTTTGATACACAGCAAGGACGGAAATTTGAAGAAAGTTTTTGACGTATTTGAATTGCAGTTGCATATTTAGTTGCATTCAATTTTAAGAACATGATTATCATATTTCATAGCCCGATGCGTTTAATATTGGTAATGGGGGAAAGGGGTGGAGAATCAAGCAAAAATCAGAAGAGGGGGGGGGGGGAGCGAAGAAAAATTAATGGAAACGTGTGATAACAATATTTCAGAAGGAGAAATTGCCACGGCTTAGATGGACAATTAACTGAAATGATTGGTTACCGAGCGAAACACGTCAAGAAATTGACAAGACGAAAAAATTAACCGTCCGGGGTGTTTCGTCGTTCTCACCCTCATCTTACTAGCGTGTCAACGAACTGTGCTCGGCTGGTAGTGCATTCAGACGACCTGGTGCAGCCCGCAAGAAGCGGAGGAGCCAAGAAGGGATGGACAAGGAGGATGACTCAACGGTCAACCATGGGTCAACGTGGACCGTATGCAGGAATGCAGGATGCGCAGCCCAGCGCAGCGCGGCGCGCCCGACCAGGCGACCACTGAGCGATGAGAGGGAATTAGGAGGGAATAAACTGGCGTTCTTCATTCGCCTCTCAAGATGGGATATGAATACGAGCGTCATTGGCATCGCCTCTTCGAGGGCAATCGAATTGGACGGCTAATCGATCGCGTTCTGGGATGGGTATCGCTTTCGCCGCGATATGCCTCAGGTATCGAGAACTAAGGCTGCCGGACAGAAAGGTTTTGGTTTGCGAACGGAGAGGGCATTCGAAACAAAAGGCCTCTCAACTCGCGATCGAGGAGGCGATGCATATGAAATCCTGGAAATCGGCGTTCGCTCTTGAGAACCCTCTCGACCCCTGATTATAAGTGGTTGTATGAAAAAGGACATTTAGGCTAGGTTAGGTAGGTTAGGTTAGGTAGGTTAGTTAGGTTAGGTAGGTTAGGTAGGTTAGGTTAGGTTAGGTTAGGTAAGGTTAGGTTAGGTTAGGTAAGGTTAGGTTAGGTTAGGTTAGGCTAGGTTAGGTAGGTTAGGTTAGGTAGGTTAGGTTAGGTAGGTTAGGTTAGGTTAGGTTAGGTTAGGTTAGGAAAGTTAGATTAGGTAGAGTTACGGACAAGAATGGGATTGAAGAACTAAGCAATGGGGAACTGGTTATTACCTTTTTCAACATGTTTCTGGATTAGTTTGAGAAGCGTCTTTTCGTCTCTTTTGTTGGCTGGACAAATTTCCAACCGGAAGTCTTTGGTATCTCGGTCGATGAGCCCAAAAATCCAACTGCCTTCGACGACTCGGCCGCGATGGTATTTGCGGCGGCCGAGTTTCATTTCATCAATCTCCACGAGATGACCGTCACCTCCTATCTTTCCTTGATTTGCGTATTCGCGGTCGAGTGCGATTACGCATATCTCCCGGCAATAGCTATACCAGTTGCATACAGTTTCACGGCTGATGGTTGTGTCACTGTCGCTGATATTACATTCGTTTATGGCTTGCTCGTAGGAAAACTTATGAGCGAATGCGTATGTTAAAATCAGTACTTTTTCTACTGCGAGATGCGAACCCATAAACCACGTTTCATCAGCTTGCGAAATGCGAACGGCTTTTCCATCTGAACGTTGACGCACTTTTTGACAGCGAAAGTCTCCAATTACGGCTTTTCTGGAGTAGTTTAATGTCATTGGATTCCCGCATTTCGGACAATTCTTTGACGGTGGTAACAGATTTTGGATGAATAAAAATTCCCGGATTTGTATTGGCGTTTCAAATTCTTTCGCGAGTTTCATTAAACTTAAAGCCGGGGCCATAATCTTAATATCAAATGTGTGTAAATAACGGAGAGAGAGGAAAAATTACAAACTACTTGTTCGCGCGTTAGAGTGTTAGTCGGAAACGGAAATGCCGTTTCATTGGTGTATTGGTTAGTTGTGTTGATGATACTGGTGTGTTGGGTGATGGGAATTCGGTGACATTTTGTTTGCGGCTTGGTATGGTACAGGGCTGCCAGAACGTGTACTTTCGGTACACACGTGTACTATCGATTTTCGTTTCGGATTATTTTGTACTTTTCAGAATTCGGATTAATTGTGTACTTTCGCCGAATTTTGTGTACTCTGTGTACAATTTTTTTCAAAATTAGGAAATAATCTCGAGTTTTCAATTTTTTTCTCTCAAAGTTATAGATTTTTGTTCCTTGCCGTTTAGTTGGCTGCAAGCTTTCACTTTCCCTCTAATTTTGTCTCCAGGGCTGCCAGAACGTGTACTTTCGGTACACACGTGTACTATCGATTTTCGTTTTGGATTATTTTGTACTTTTCAGAATTCGGATTAATTGTGTACTTTCGCCGAATTTTGTGTACTCTGTGTACAATTTTTTTCAAAATTAGGAAATAATCTCGAGTTTTCAAAGAATTTTTAAAATTTCCCGCCGAATTAGTGGCGCAAATAATTTATTAGGCTAAAATTCCCGCAGAAATCCCTCTCTGTTATTCAATGGTTGATTCTACCTAATTCTACTCAATCGTGGGATCAAATTGTAGACTTCCAAGTACTTTTGGCGTGCTTTTGTGTATATTTGAAAAAAATGTGTACTATTTGTGTACTTTCTTTCTCGCGGATTATTTTGTACTTTCCCCCAAAATTTCGGATTATTTTGTACTTTGGACTCAAATTCTGTGCACTTTCTCAAGTCCCGTTTCTGGCAGCCCTGGTATGGTAGTGCAGTCCAAGTACCGAACTCGTAGGGGGTACGGTTGTTGGACTTTTCGAGCAGTTCAAGTACCGAACTTTCTCCAGGTTGGCTGCATTTCTGGGCCCTAACTTTATTCGCAGAAGCATCGGTGAAGGCCTGATGGATTTTCGGAGTTTCACATCTGTCCATACTCTCGCTATACAGGTACTCTAGTTCAAATGGGAGCCCAAAATACGGACTTCTGGACTCGTATTTCGTGGGTTAATATTGCTCAAAAAAATCGGGGAAAATTCCTGTGAACTCTGTGCACTCTCTAGTTTCCAAAAATGCAAGAATTACGAATTGCTGAACAAGCTCATTGTCTTGACTCTCAGTATAAAGGGACTTTACCCCCTCCCATCCTCAAAAACCAAAACAAAGCACCGCCATTTTTGGGTCCTAAGCCTCTCCATGGGACCCAGTCATGGACCAACAGAATAAATAAGGACTCCCAACTCCCTATTGAATCCTGTGTTAAAAACCATTACCGCGCGCTTGCAGCGAACCTGGCAGAGGGTGCGGTGAACTAACGCCACAGCGGTCCACGATCGTACCTCTATAGTATGTTATTCCATGCAATGTTCTTTGTTTATCTATGATTTATTTATATGTTTAGATACTTTAATACATTTTACTTTCGCAAACTAATAAAATAGTATAGATACATACCTTCTGCAGAGGTCAATGCGAAAGACTTTGATTTGAAGTATCTTATCAAAACACGAGCAAAGATGATTCAGTCAACTTCTGACGCAGAATCAAAGAGACTTGCTAGTAATCAAATTAAAGGTAATGCTTGACGTCAAGTATCTTTGATTTTGTGACACTCAGTTGATTTTTATCAGTACAACACTATTTCTCAATCAAAAGATTTTACTTGCGCCCTCGGCTGAAAGTACAATCCTGATTCCTGCTGCACACTGCGCGCACACACACACACACCCACACTTCCTTTGGCTTTCTCAACAGCAGTTACTGCTGAGTAAAACGGTTAGAAAAAACACTTCACATTATTACCAGTTCATGTACCCGAAGACTGACGAAGATTGAAATGAAAATGGGAAACTTTTCACACTAAACTCTTCAAAACTGCAGGGCGACCACGAGGATACGAGGATCTAGAAACTTCTATGAGCACTACTGAGTGATAAGCCTAAATAGGTGGTGCATGCATGGAAATATAAACAGGAGGACCCAATCGTCGGTTTAGTTCACTACACCCTCTGCCAGGGAGCGCTGATGTCAGCGCTAACCGGAGTTGGGGGTCCTTATTTATTCTCTTGGTCCATGCCCAGTGGCCATACTCTCTTAATATAGGTACTCTAGGAGCCAACATAGAAGTCTGTGGTCGGGCTGCTGATCTGTGACGTATCCCGAACACATTGGTTACCCTCAAAGATCCTCGGCCCGACGATCTTTAGCCCTGCGTCCACTGGTCAAAATGGACGATCAAAATGAATCCGATGTAAACGATGCTCCGAAACTGGTCCGTCAAATTTGAGCCGCCCCCAGCCGCCCCATCCACTAGCTACTGAAAAATCGCCAGAACTGGCCCCTGATTGGTCCAGCAGCATTGTTGTGTTTCTTGGAGTGCACATAACCTCAAACCAATATAAATCCTCGAGTTAGGTTAGGTTAGGTTAGTTAACTCCACTTTATCAACCATCTTTTGAATTTATGTAGGTATCTGTAGGCTTCTTACTACTTTCTTCCTTCGACAATATCTGGTCTTTCCCCACAAGTTCTGTATTTAATAACTGTACTTCCTTATTTAAGATATGTTCCAAATTTTCGATTTTAACCTGCTACCTTTCAATTCACCTACTCTCTTAATTTCCTTCGTTTTCTCAGTATTATCTAGAGTACCTGTATAGGGAGAGTAGCGACAGATCTGAAACTCCGAAAGTCCATCAGGCCTTCACCGATGCCTCCGCGAATAAAGTTAGGGCCCAAAAGAGCAGCCAACCTATGAATTTCGAATGTCCAGAGCGATTTACAAATACAATTGTTACGAACCGTCGTTTAGAAAGCATGTATTTGGTTTACTTTTTGCATAAATTTACTTATTTTTGCGAAAGAACGCTCATTTATGTACATTCTTAGCCATCTTGGTTAGAATTGAAATCTGAAGGCTGGCAGTGAAATTTTATGTGTTAGAAGTTGCTCAGAAGGGTGGCTGCACTTTTGGGCCCTAAGCCCTCCATGAACCGATCTGTCGCTACTCTCCCTATACAGGTACTCTAGTATTATCGATTATCAGTCCCTGCACTAATTTTTCTAGATCTTCTACTTTCTTTTTAATTCCTACTCCTTTGCCTAAGCACCAGTCACAAATCAAAGTGCTGTTTCTCACTGTCATTAATACCTGATATGCTCTTTTCCCTAATTTGACGCATATTGTGCATGGTACCATCAAAAACACATGTCTCAAGCAATCCCTTTATCCGCATCCCCTACTGTCTCTAGACATTCCCTACACTGATTTCTCATTGTGCTAACATTAAAATCTTTTCCCAACACTGTTTCCTCAGCTGCATTGTCCAAAAATGATAGACTAGATGATAAAATGTCGGTCCCTAACTTTTCTATCTTTGTTAACCACAGTTTTTTCATCTCCTCCGTTATTTCTACATCATGTAAAATTTGTTCCACTGATTTAGCTATTTCTCTTTGTTGATCCATCCCTACTCCAATCAATCCCTACTATTCTACTGTTTGAAACTGTAGACACGTGTTTCTTCCCTCAAAAACAGGCCCTAACACACACACCTTTACACAATTCTTTACTACAAAAACTCACTACATACAGCAAAACTACTCGAACTCACTACAAAACGCTATTACACGAAACTAAAACCACAAATCCACAATTTCAAACCGTAAAACCCCAAACTACCGATTGCTAACTAAATTTTCCAAAATGGCAGCGCAGTGTGCACTGCATTGACCCGCTCTCTACCGACGCACAAGACCGACTCACGTAGGCGAGGCTTTAAGAAATTTTCTATCAAGCGGAAGCGAACCGTGGACCCTCCACTCAGGGGGCGAGCACCTAACTACCAGACCACGCCAATGAATAATATATAAAGGATAATTTGCCGGTAGATGAGTCGATAAAAGTTCTTTCTTTCTCCACCAGAGCTGAGAGTAGAGATGCATCTGTGACACACTCCTTTTTACTGGTGGTCTACGGCAGGCTTTTTGGTTCATCTTAGCCTCCCGGGGCAAGAAAGAATCTCTGCTGAACTCAAACGCCCTCTAGATCAGTCTTTTCGACACTACTTGTCATCCTGGAAGGTTCCATTGCAAAAGAGAAAAATGACAGAGCAAAAAAATGTAGTAAAGAAGGAATTTCTTTCTTTCTTTTAATTCTACCTCATTTAGCCCACAAGGGCTAATCCTGCGCTATAGTCCCATCCCTCCCTTCGTCCCTACTGACTGACCAGCCCGAGGCAACCATTGCTGGAGACCATAGGCGGTTCTACGGGGGTGCCGGGCACCCCCAAGCAAAAATTAAGTGCGGTTACCGAAGCCGTGAAAGAGGCCTACTTCTTCCTTCACCTCTATTTATTGCTTTTTTAACCAGTATAGAATTTAATATAAAAAGGACCAAATTATACTGCTTTTAAAGATTCTGTATTTGCTCACACTGAGTAAAAATCCCAGCAATAAATTGAAAATGTTTTAAACAGAATTAATATTGATAGAAGTGTTTTACAAAGATTCTACTGTTTTTTTATGGTAAGATTGTAGTTTTGATGGAAAGTTTTGCTAAAAATTTTCTACGTTGAATTTATAGGTATTTAAGTAGAAAGGAAGGAGAGAAAAAGAGAAAGGATGGGAGGAAAGGGATAAAACTTGAGGGCCGAAACTTAGGCCTCCCCTGAGCGACCTTTCCCTTCAGGACCAGTCTCCGACATTTTTCACCTCTGGGCACCCCCTAACATGAAGGTCTAGAACCGCGTATGCTGGAGACCATCAAACTCGGGTCGTCTGGCCGGAATCGAACCCAGGACCTCCTGATCATAGAGCTAGCGCTTCAACCACTACACCATAGGAAGCTCACTTCTGGTAAAGTACATTTTTCTAAGTCTGCAGGGAAAAATAACTTATCTTACCTTGGTATTCGGAGGGACGCGTTGAGAGTGAACACACTCTAGTTTTGAGAGTGATCCTTCGTCGCAAACATTTAAGTTGCAATTGAGACATAGGAAGATGTGACACCACCCATCACCAGATACAACAACCAGGGCATTACTACCACAATTCATAATATCTCCAATACCAATAGCTGTGATTAAGCCAAGGTTTTTAATGGTTTGAATCGGTTCTTGCCCCTTGTAGATGCAAAGTGTGCCTTCCATATTCCCAATAACCAATTCATCATTGCCGTCATTGTTAACGTCTCCTAGTATAACCGCGTTTCTATACACTACTCCACTAAAATCAATTTCAAAATTTTTCACAAAACATACTGGTCTCATGGCCGTGAAGGATTACTGCCTTGTTATCATCACTGCTGTGCATTGGACATAATACTTAATAAGATGATAAGATGCATTCCGTTCAAAAAGTTAGCGGTGGCGGTGAGAAATTGAACGAATTTTCAAATTTTGTATTTGTTTATTGTTTCCTAACCTCACTTCGGCAGCTCCACTTAACACAGAATAGACCAGAGAATAGACTCTATTAGTGCTATAGAAGAGTCGCAAAGTATTGGAGCAATTGGAGCGCCGATGAAGCCAATCCATGAACAGGCGTTTCCGAGCGCGTGTGCTCCGAAAAGTGTGAACCATTTGTGAACCCAACGGCATTTTGTAACACGACGGCTTACGGAGAGATCAAGAACTGCTTGTGTTTTTTAGGTATTTTATAATTCAATCAGCATTAATTTTTGCAAATTTTGCTATTTAAAGGTAGTCAAAGCCATAATGAATCCATTGATGTATATTACTCCTGGATAATATTCATACAGGGATTTAATTTCTGACTTATACCAAGTGTGAACCAACCGGAATTTTTTAACACGGTGGCTTATGGAGAAATCAAGGACTGCTTGTATTTTTTCGACTTTTTTAAATTCCATCGGTATTAATTTGTACAAATTTTGCTTTAAATAGATATCCAAAGCCATAATGAATCCATTAATGTATGTTACTCCTGGATAATATTCATATATGGACTCAATTTTAGAGTCCCTTTATACCCAGAGTTACGACAACTCACTTTTGGTTGGGCCAGGATTGGGCTGAAAGTGGCCTAAAAAAAAATCCAATTCTGATTGGTTCTCGCTCATGGAGGCCGAAACTAGTGCACCAAGATGGCGGTACCTCGTATGTGAACAAGAATAATGAAAATATTACCTAATTGTGGTTTATCAAGAGTAAATTGTTATTGCCATCGGTCCAAAATGAAAATAGATTAAGAAATTATTCACAAACCAATCTCATTTTCTTTTTAATTGATCAATTTGTTGATGTTGTTGTTTCTGTGTGACAGACATCGCAGGATTCCTGATCCTTATCCCCCAATATCGTTCGTTTAAGTGCACTAGTTTCGGCCTCCATGGCCAGCCAAGGTCGGCTGCCAGTCAGCTGATAATCGAGTTGTCGTTACTCTGGGTATAAAGGGACTCTACTCAATTTCAGACTTATTACCGGCCTACTTAGCTGGTTCAATGTGTGTGGACCTAGCCGACGAACGGAGCCGAGTCGGGAGTGGGGAGGTGGGGAGCGCTGAGCGCGAGTCTCTGCGTATGCGTCGTCGCTAGTCGCCGCACACTAGTCTCCGGAGAACTGGACAAAACAGCCTCGAAAAGTGACTTCAACGGCGATCCAGTACTTTGCGACTCTATTGTACTCTATGATTAGTGCACGTCACAGTCGGTATCGATTGTATCGAACTGGATCCAAACAATCAAACATAACCTTACTATTTTTTTTTTTTTTTTATTGAGAGTTTAGTGGCTTCTATTCCTTTAGGTAGAGTCCCTTTATACCCAGAGTTAAGACAACTCACTTTTGGTTGGGCTGAAAGTGGCCTAAAAAAAATCCAATTCTGATTGGTTCTCGCTCATGGAGGCCGAAACGAGTGCACCAAGATGGCGGTACCTCGAATGTGAACAAGAATAATGAAAATATTACCTAATTGTGGTTTATCAAGAGTAAATTGTTATTTCCATCGGTCCAAAATGAAAATAGATTAAGAAATTATTCACAAACCAATCTCATTTTCTTTTTAATTCATCAATTTGTTGATGTTGTTGTTTTTGTGTGACAGACATCGCAGGATTCCTGATCCTTATCCCTCAATATCGTTCGTTTGGGTGCACTCGTTTCGGCCTCCATGGCCAGCCAAGGCCGGCTGCCAGTCAGCTGATAATCGAGTTGTCTTAACTCTGGGTATAAAGGGACTCTACCTTTAGGAATCTACAGCCATCTATAGGCACTATTTATTGTCCGAAAACATCAGGGAGTTTGGTAGACATCCATGCTCGGGCTTACAAATTTTCACGGATTAAGGCCGAGCGAATTCTGCTTACAGATCCACTCGTCAGTTCCAACCTTACTATTCAATATGAAACTAAAGAATTTCAGAGATAATTCGCCCAGTTTGAGAAAAAAGTTGTGTTAGAGACAGCTCTTATAATCGCGGAACGTTCCCGCATTGTTAAGTTGACGGGATAAAGCAGTTTCAGAAAGGTGAAAATACCCACGAGGGCCACCATGATTTAGGCCACTCCTATGCCATAGAGAAAAAAAAAGGAGGTGTTTGCATCTTGAGGATTTGTACCCACCTACGTCATCACTGTAAATAAGACGCTCGTTGAGGGTTATGTTGCCGCTGTAAAAACGGACCATAATGTCCGATTTTTTTACTTAAATCAACTCTTTATATAATTTCAAGAACTTTTTATAGAATGACTTTTTCCCTTAAATTACACCATTTCCAAGAAAATCGACGGGATAAAAACGTCGCTGTACCCACTGACGTCATCAAAGCTATAGATACTCTATGAAAAATTCCAAGATGCCCGAAATGCAAACACCTCCTTTTTTTTCTCTATGCTCCTATGCCACTAGAGTACCTGTATAGGGAGAGTAGCGACAGATCTGAAACTCCGAAAGTCCATCAGGCCTTCACCGATGCTAGAGTCCCTTTATACCCAGAGTTACGACAACTCACTTTTGGTTGGGCCAGGATTGGGCTGAAAGTGGCCTAAAAAAAAATCCAATTCTGATTGGTTCTCGCTCATGGAGGCCGAAACGAGTGCACCAAGATGGCGGTACCTCGAATGTGAACAAGAATAATGAAAATATCACCTAATTGTGGTTTATCAAGAGTAAATTGTTATTGCCATCGGTCCAAAATGAAAATAGATTAAGAAATTATTCACAAACCAATCTCATTTTCTTTTTAATTGATCAATTTGTTGATGTTGTTGTTTCTGTGTGACAGACATCGCAGGATTCCTGATCCTTATCCCTCAATATCGTTCGTTTGAGTGCACTAGTTTCGGCTAGAGTCCCTTTATACCCAGAGTTAAGACAACTCACTTTTGGTCGGCCTGAAAGTGGCCTAAAAAAAAATCCAATTCTGATTGGTTCTCGCTCATGGAGGCCGAAACGAGTGCACCAAGATGGCGGTACCTCGAATGTGAACAAGAATAATGAAAATATCACCTAATTGTGGTTTATCAAGAGTAAATTGTTATTTCCATCGGTCCAAAATGAAAATAGATTAAGAAATTATTCACAAACCAATATCATTTTCTTTTTAATTGATCAATTTGTTGATGTTGTTGTTTTTGTGTGACAGACATCGCAGGATTCCTGATCCTTATCCCTCAATATCGTTCGTTTGGGTGCACTCGTTTCGGCCTCCATGGCCAGCTAAGGCCGGCTGCCAGTCAGCTGATAATCGAGTTGTCTTAACTCTGGGTATAAAGGGACTCTAGTTTCGGCCTCCATGGCCAGCCAAGGTCGGCTGCCAGTCAGCTGATAATCGAGTTGTCGTTACTCTGGGTTTAATAAGGGACTCTAGCCGAAACATATCAAAATAATCACTGAGAAATAGGTAACTTCGTGGTCTCTTCGCGGGAAATTGAGCCACTCGGAAAATGGTACATACATGTCTACCAGGGTAAAAAACAGAGTAGATTTCGAATATCACATTGGTTTTCCACTAAAAAAAAATTTAAAATTGAGGTTTTGGCCAGGTTTTTCGGTCAAATACCACAGTGTGCGCCGTGTGTATCTAGGCCTGTTGGGCATTTTGCTGAGCAGCCATCTTGGAAAACGGGTAAATACACTAATTTACCAACGCTTTCGTTGAGCTCAACGCTCAGCGGGTAATTTTCGTTGGGCAGTTGTGGACTTTAACAACGCATCTAACAACAATCCAGCAAACTCGGCAGCGGTCCACAGCAGCCAAAAACCTCGCTGAGCTGTTGGGCAGTTTGCTGAACAGCCATCTTGAAAAACAGGTAAATCCACCAGAATTTACCAACGCTTTCGTTGAGCTCAACGCTCAGCGGGTAATTTTCGTTGGGCAGTTGTGGATTTTAACAACGCATCTGTTGGCTGGACGCTTTAATTCAATAGCCCAGATCGCTTTCCTGACTTCCTGAGCACCCCGCAGTCAAGAATCCTGTGTGACCCATGCGGAATTCGGCACGTGGTTCGCTTGCTGAATGCTGAAGGAAGTATTTTCTATTCTAGAAATGTTTTTCCTCAAAGTTTTATTGCCCCTGTGATCTTTATTCGAGATTTTTTTTTGTTGCATTTTTCGATCCCTTTCATATTCAGTGGTCGTTAGT
>NC_092793.1:84934720-85043130 GCF_918797505.1 Bemisia tabaci
GTAATGCTTGAAGTCAAGTATCTTTGATTTTGTGACACTCAGTTGATTTTTATCAGTACAACACTATTTCTCACTAAAAAGATTTCACTTAACAGAGCGGCGCCTTCGGCTAAAAGTACAATCCTGATTCCTGCTGCACACTACATACACACTTCCTTTGGCTTTCTCAACAGCAGTTGCTGCTGAGTAAAACGGTTAGAAATAACACTTCACATTAATACCAGTTTATGTACACGAAGACTGACGAAGATTGAAATGAAAATGGGAAACTTTTCACACTAAACTCTTCAAAACTGCAGGGCGACCACGAGGATACGAGGATCTAGAAACTTCTATGAGCACTACTGAGTGATAAGCCTAAATAGGTGGTGCATGGAAATATAAACAGGAAGACCCAATCATCGGTTTAGTTCACTACACCCTCTGCCAGGGAGCGCTGATGTCAGCGCTAACCGGAGTTGGGGGTCCTTATTTATTCTCTTGGTCCATGCCCCAGCCGTTATTATGAGTGGTTACGTGATAACGGCTGAGGTTAGGTCGCCACTCAATTTTTTACTTCTTTTTATGTGTTTTTGCAGCTGAAAATGAGCTGGAAGCAGTTCGAAACGTCTTACCTATTAGTGTTTCAATAATTTTTAGCCTTGTTTACTCGTATTTTAATTAATTCTCCTTCTTTATTTATTTCCACCTTAATTATTTAATCTGGAAATATTGAACCACATAAATTCTGCTGAGAAACCAATTCTTGAATTCTTCGGAACGTTTCATCCCACAAAAATCTGAAAAAGAAGTATTCTCCCGCCGAAAATCTGCTGAAAATAGCCAAAATTTCAGTTTTGGTTCCTAGTTTTAAATGCCCATGGATTTTCCCGCCAATGGCGCTCACAAAGCTACTCACGCTCTTCCGCCGATGTTAGCGATCTGGACTAATCTGTGTTTATCCGCCTTGGTATTTTACAACCAGGAGCCCTGAAACTGAAAATCAAGGCGGATAAAGAATGGTGGTCGCATTTCGTACCCTCTGGACGTCACACGGTATCGGGTACATCGGGTACATGGGCTGGCCGGGGCCAGGGGGGCCGACTCAACCTCGGATTGCACGGCATAACCCGTACCCTCCTGACGTCACAACGCTTCAAGATGGCAGCCAAAATCGAAATGCGACCACCATTCTTTATCCGCCTTGACTGGACTTGTAAGACTGATTTTCAGAATGCACCTTAAAATGAGCCGATAGGCCGTGGCTCCTGGTTGTAAAATACGATGAATATTATTGCCAAATGCTTGATTGAAGTCGAAAATGGATTTAAATTAATTAAAATTGAGAGATTTCGAGTTGTTTGGATCATTTGTGTTATCAATCTTCGTTTGTTTAGACACAGAATATATAGGCTTCACCAACAGAAGGTTCACTCCCGTTTACTCCAATGTATCGCGTTTTGTACTTTCTAGAGGTACTTTCCAGCGGCTCTGCAACGTTGCCACGTGAATGCGTTCAGGTAGAAAATGGGGATAGGAAGGAGCGCTTTTCGCCAAACAAACTGACAGCGTTGAAGGTCGTCCGAGCTCCGGACTAAAGGCAAAATGTAAACATTGCTTTCTAGGTGTGTCCTTCTTCTTCGACCGAGATACGCTGGGAGTGAGCCTTCTGTTGGTGAAGCTTATATATTCTGTGGTTTAGACGACCCACACACGGCAGAGGCATGCAGAGGTACCTCGCCGGCACGCCGCCGGGTCAAAAGTGTGGCCACCGCCGGACGGAGAAAATGGGCGCCATTTTGAGATGGGCCAAGCGGCGCGCGTTTAAATGGGAGCCCAAAATACGGACTTTTGGACTCGTATTTCGTGGGTTAATATTGCTCAAAAAAATCGGGGAAAATTCCTGTGAACTCTGTGCACTCTCTAGTTTCCAAAAATGCAAGAATTACGAATTGCTGAACAAGCTCATTCGGCTCATGGATGTCACAAACGGGAATAAAGATTACAGAAATTGAACGTTTTTCGTAATCTTTGATCGGCCCATTCTCAAATGCCTTTCTCCGTTCCTCCTCTCATTCCGTTTGTTCCTTGCCGAACCCGTAATTCCCTGGTCCATTCTAGATTATAATCTTTGCAATTGGTGAAAATGTAATCTTTATTCCCGTTTGTGACACTGTGGAGGCCTAAAATACGGGAACCAATCAGCAATGGATTCCAATTGTCTTGACTCTCAGTATAAAGGGACTTTAGGAGAGGGGTCGTTGCCAACTTTTGACGGTTATCACCAACCGCACTTGCTGCCAACCTTACTACATCTAAGATCATTTTTCTCAAAAATTGCACACGATTAGCCTTAAAAATATGTAAAAAAGTCGCAATAGTGCATTTGGGTAAAGTTCTAGTTACGATAAGCAAAAACAACTACATTTTAAATCATTTTGCATTACATTAACTTTATGGCGTCCGCCATTTTTGGGTCCTAAGGGCTCCATTCAGCCTAAGATGGAGAATCTTTCCGACTGGCGACTTGGACGGTCAACCGTTGGAATTCGGCGATTTACCCCGAATCTCCACCGCGGCGGTGCATGTTCGGGGATCGAGCACCTCAACGTTTTCATGTAAACAACTAAGATGGCGGCGCATATTGCGCGGGTGTTTTGAATTTATGGATCGCGGGCAAGATCCACACTTTAATAAGCGGACTTGAAGCAACCACGTACTTAATTAAAATTTACATTTAAATATTTTTATCAAGTTAATATTAATTCCTGATAGTCGAATGAAGGAAGTTTTCTCCCGTTAAGACAAAAGCTGCAATGTCGCCGTTTATCAATGCATTCTAGGAGAGAAAAAGTAGCAGCCAGAAGAATGAGTCTTGAGCGACCATCCTCAGCATTCATTCCTTCTTTTCAGAGATTTTTTGTCATCACTTATCAGGGATGTAAAATGAAATCTAACATGATATGAAAGTACACAGATTTCTTAGGAGGAGTGTACACCACCCATAAAATTATCTTATAATAAAATTAAGAGTTTGACTCTTATTTTGTTAAATGTTGAGATTTTCTGATTCTACGCATTTCACGGCCTACTGAGCCTATTGCAGAAGTTATACTTTCATGAAATTTTACCTTATATGAAATTGCATGCAATTTTGTATCTCTGCTCATTATGGAACCCATTCAGCAGGCTATCAAGACTGAGGCTGCTTTAAAAATGTAAATGGTGCTAGCAAGAAAGGGGTTGGGCTTCTAGGAGGAACATATTTTTTCAAATTAAAATTTATCATGAGGGTGAAAATTCTCACACATCAGGCAAATAGGGATTGTCCCCTCCCCCTTATTCAGAGAGAGTACTAACATTTTTCTGGGACAATTTTGGTCAATTTCACTGTGAAGTGTGTCAGCAGCGCCCAACTCCCTCCCCGCAGGCACAAGACCTCTCCAGTTAGATTTCCCGGGTCCAGCTGAAATGGCACAGCTACATTTAATCATTCAATCTAATCTTTCAAATCTACGTTAAGTCGTACGTTTATGGTAGACTTCAGATTTCGATACTTGTCTGTTACGCATTTGCAAACATTTGTTTTTTTTTTGTAACTGTCTTCAAAACACCAGCGTCATTGTCCGGTGGATTTTCCATCAGAGTCTACACACTTAGACTCATCACTGACCAATTTCTCTGGAATATCTAGCATGAATGGTTAAAATGTAGATTTCACTTTGCAGATAAAGTAGCTGAGGGCCCGAAAAAAAATTTTCACTTATATTGACTTCTTTAAAGACCTTTCTGACCTTAAAAGAAGCATGTGGACTTTAGGTCTGGCTGTGTTATGAGAGGCTGCACAACAGAATCAAATTATTCTCTTGCGATAAATTCCTTACCTCTGAACTAGAAAAGCCATTGATTCAGCTTTGTTCTGACCCCAACACAAATAAAACAATCAGCCCAACAGGCAGCAAGCGTCAAGAGATATTTATGCATTTATCCTCTCAGTTATTTGCACTTGGTCTGGAAAATACTGAAATAATGGTTTATACTGCTGAGAGCAATGGAATTTGTTGGATGTTAAACGTCTTTCGCAAATATTGACACATTACGGCAAGAGGCTGGTGTTACCTTTGATGCATCAACGAAGAGGTATCACAAACAACTTCGAAGTTAAAAGTTACAAAATCAAGCAGCGCTACTACATTTAAATTTGAGAATACTAGATATTCATACCAATTAGGTAATCAGAGACGTTTGGAGACTTTTATACGTAAATTCCGGTGGAAAACCCACTCCATGAAGACATTGGTACAATGTACAAGTGGAGTGAAACAGTTGCAAAAAGTAAACAAATACTTACGTTCGCGTAACGGTGAGCTTAGCTTATTGAGGCTAAAATGGAACGACTGAAACGATTAAATTAATTTTGAATTATTATACTATGATCGATCAGCACACGATGCTTGGGCATGCGATCGGTAGGCTTAGGCTTGGTTTCGTAAACAAATATGGCGGCGGTCCGTCACAACGTTGAGAGTGCCGAACCCCCGAAAACGCACCGCCGCGGTGGAGATTCGGGGTAAATCGCCGAATTCCAACGGTTGACCGTCCAAGTCGCCAGTCGGCAAAACCCCTAAGATGGATGAGCCAATCAGAGGTGGTAGAGTACCTATATTGAGAGAGTATGGCCACTGGGCCCCATGGAGAGGCTTAGGACCCAAAAATGGCGGTGCTTTGTTTTGGTTTTTGTGGATGGGAGGGGGGTCATTGCCAACTTTTGACGGTTATCACCAACCGCACTTGCTGCCAACCTTACTACATCTAAGATAATTTTCTCAAAAATTGCACACGATTAGCCTTAAAAATATGTAAAGCTGTCGCAATAGTGCATTTGAGTAAATTTCTCGTTACGATAAGCAAAGACAACTACATTTTGAGTCATTTAGCATTACATTAACTTCTGGCGTCCGCCATTTTTGGGTCCTAAGGGCTCCATTCAGCCTAAGATGGCTGAGCCAATCAGAGGTGGTAACTCAAGTGGCCATACTCTCTCAATATAGGTACTCTAAGAGGTGGTAACTCCAGTGGCCATACTCTCTCAATATAGGTACTCTAATGGCTTCCGGCGATAGAAGTGCGAGTTTGTTCCATAGCAGTTCTATCGCCAGAATTTTTGCGACCACGGACCGCGATGGAACGGCGATGGAAGGCGTGCGATGTTGAACGATTAACTGAAAAAGAGGAAAATGTTCTCAACCAATCACCGTCCTTGATGCATGCATCGAAGAAGAAGAAGCAGGTTGGAAAACATAAATGGCGGGAGATACACTAACCTCAAAATTTCGGTTTCAACCAATAACTTGAACTAAATCAACTTCAATGGCCGACGAGTGAGAAGCACGTACAAAAAAGAAGAACCCTAACCTCAATTTCGATGGAATCGAGCAGTTCTATCGACCCATGAGCGATGGAACAGAGTTCCAAAGGCCGTTTCTATAGATCTAGGTCTATGGTCGCCCTCGAAGGCTATTCCATTGGAATGGAACCGAGTTCTATCAATATCGATGGAAGTTAGAAGTCTGTGGTCGGGCTGCAGATCTTGAAATTTTCAAGGCATTCCGTGCAGAAATGGCTGAGAAATAGAAGAATTAGTGCCAGTTTGAGAGCCCCAGTTTTTACGTGGGCTGGACGCTTTATGTTGACCTAGAGTCCCTTTATTCTGAGAATCAAGACAATTTGAATCCATTTCTGATTGGTTCCCGTATTTTAGGCCTCCACAGTGTCACAAACGGGAATAAAGATTACATTTTCACCAATTGCAAAGATTATAATCTGGAATGGACTAGAGTCCCTTTATACTGAGAGTCAAAACAATTTGAATCCGTTTCTGATTGGTTCCCGTATTTTAGGCCTCCACAGTGTCACAAACGGGAATAAAGATTACATTTTCACCAATTGCAAAGATTATAATCTGGAATGGACCAGGGAACTACGGGTTCGGCAAGGAACAAACGGAATGAGAGGAGGAACGGAGAAAGGCATTTGAGAGTGGGCCGATCAAAGATTACGAAAAACGTTCAATTTCTGTAATCTTTATTCCCGTTTGTGACATCCATGAGCCGAATTGTCTTGACTCTCAGTATAAAGGGACTCTAGAATGGACCAGGGAATTACGGGTTCGGCAAGGAACAAACGGAATGAGAGGAGGAACGGAGAAAGGCATTTGAGAATGGGCCGATCAAAGATTACGAAAAACGTTCAATTTCTGTAATCTTTATTCCCGTTTGTGACATCCATGAGCCGAATAGTCTTGACTCTCAGTATAAAGGGACTCTATGTTGACCCAAAGACAAGACGGAGCGCTAAAAGCAAAAAATGAAGCTTCTTTTCAATCACCTCTACTATTGGCTAGAGGATTGGCGGCGAAATCAGGACAAGTTTGAAATTCAAATGTAGGGCGCGAACTAAATAAAATTGCGGAAACAAAGTATTTTAGGTTGATTTTTGCCCAAATTCACTTACACACCCATATTTTTATAACTTTAGGTTAGTTTTGGTCCGTCGTCGACCGATTAATTTCATTTGGGAGTAACGGTCATCTACGACTCTAACGGCCTGTTTGAACCGGCAGAACCACCATGAGCAGAAGAAAAACTAACTTTATCTGAGATTACTGCCTGTTACCGAGCAAAAGTAGGTGTATTATAATAGGACGCAGTCCCAACTTTCTTAATTTATTCGTTTTAGGCATTTAAAATAGGTTTCGAAGAAGAAATGTGGAAAAATCAAGAGGACAAGTTCAAATCAAATTTCCGTTTGCCGCCATGGATTCCTGCGCTCATTTACACACTCACACAAGCACCCAGCCGCCAGCGCCAAACCAGGCTTCACTTTTTCCCCGTGCTTTTAGATACGAGCACTCCGTCTTTATGTCTTTGTGTTGACCCGTTGCCTACGAATTGCCGTACGATTTGCCGTTGCCGTAACTATGATTCTGTGACGTCACACTAGTAGATGAAACTCGGCCGCGGTTTAACACGCGTTCTTATGGGAGAACGCTTGCCGCGCGATGATTTCTCGCCGATATCTTTTTCAGGGTTAATCCGACGCAAAATCTCATAAGAACCTTTTCGAAAGAGGATGAAATTTCACTTTTGAAAACCAACTAACCCATTTGTGACATTCTCTACAAATCGAGGAAATGAAAGCGTAATGTCGAAAATCGTTACTCCACTCAGATTCAAACGGGCCGCTCGCGCAACTTCGGCGTAGAGTCCTTTTATACCCAGAGTTAAGACAACTCGATTATCAGCTGACTGGCAGCCGGCCTTGGCTGGCCATGGAGGCCGAAACGAGTGCACCCAAACGAACGATATTGAGGGATAAGGATCAGGAATCCTGCGATGCTGTCACACAAAAACAACAACATCAACAAATTGATCAATTAAAAAGAAAATGAGATTGGTTTGTGAATAATTTCTTAATCTATTTTCATTTTGGACCGATGGAAATAACAATTTACTCTTGATAAACCACAATTAGGTAATATTTTCATTATTCTTGTTCACATTCGAGGTACCGCCATCTTGGTGCACTCGTTTCGGCCTCCATGAGCGAGAACCAATCAAAATTGGATTTTTTTTTAGGCCACTTTCAGCCCAACCCTGGCCCAACCAAAAGTGAGTTGTCTTAACTCTGGGTATAAAGGGACTCTACTTCGGCGGATCTCGCGCAAGGCCGATCGAGGGCCACTCTGATTGGTCCACGCAGCGACTGCCTCACTCATCGATGCACCGATGACCCGGAGATGCTTGTTGTTTTCGGTAAATATCTATTAGCTTGACGTCTTGTCTCTGTTGACGTCACACAACTGACTAGTTACGGCCTCTCCATTCTCGTAGGCAGACCATTAGGGTGTGTCTTATTTTTGAGTTTTGCGAAAATCTAGTTGGTCAACCCCTAAAAAGTTTCTATGTAGTCTCTAAATGAACCCCCTAAAAGGAAAAAATTTTAAAAAAATTTTAACCCGTGCCTCAAAGGGCCTAAAGGGCCTAAACCCAAAATTCAAAAATTTTGGCAAGCGACACATCAATTCTGAAGGAAAATGGCAAGTTACGGTCCTTATAGGCCAGAAATTTCGTCCGTTTTGCCGTATCTTGAAGCGTAAGGTCACAAACGGCCCAATGACGACGTGAGGCTATGGGCTGGCGGGGCGCGCCGCGGCCGGCCCGCCGCTGAGCGTACGCGCGCGGCAGGGTTGCGCGTCGCCGCTTTACACCGGCGTAGAGGAACGAACGGTGGGGTGGGAGGGGGATATCCGGTGGAAAAGCATCCAAATTTTCTATCCATAATGAGAATGCATTATACTTTTTCAATATAGATGAGGAAATATGAGCCATACAAGGAAGTGATGAAAAGAGTGACAAATACATAATATAGTTTGTACGGTTAGGAGTGTAAGTGGGGAAAATTTGCCGTAACTACAGAACAGCCCTGAAAATCTCCGGGAAATAAAAGCTGCTATTGATGAGAGGTTTGCATGAGAGGTTTAATTAAGGACTAATTAAAAAGATAGGTGCGATGTTGTCGAATCGTAAGCCCTTTACGCGATCAAAAGCGATTAGTGTAAATTTAATTGGAAAAGTTTAAGAAAAATTTGATGAAAGAAAATTGCCCCAAATTCGGGAAGTGCTTAAAGTGTTTTTCTATTATGTGAAGTTTTCGCACATTTATGTCAATGGCAGTAATTCCAATATGGAATGAAAAATGTAGAATCCCTGTGATACATAGTGTCTATGTTTACCCTCCTTTTCATTAGTGCATTTAACGTGACATCAATTAGAAAGTTTTATTCGAGAGGTTCAATATGGCTTACCCACTTACATTTTCTGGTACTGACCCCCCCCCCCCCCCCCCCCCCCCCCCGCAGTTACTTGCTATAATTAAAATGTAATATTAGTTTCTCGAAAAAATATGATTTAACTTGGGGTTTGAACCCCACTCTTTATAACCGTGAGCAATGCCCTTGACCACTCGGCTACTGGGGAAGATTTGAGTAAATGAGGCTAATGTGTCATTTAGCCCCCTGGGTGAGGCCAGGCAATCAACATCAGCTGTAAGTTGGCGAAGCCAGATTGAACCGATTGAATAAAACTTTCTAATTGATGCCGCGTCAAATACACCAATGAAAAGGAGGGTAAACAAAGTCTTATTGATGTATCAAACCTTCAGTGATTTCATATGAAATGAAAAAACTTATTTTCTTCCGTTTGGCGGGACTCATAAGCGAGCGTGAATTTTTCCTGTCGAGAAACTCTCCTGGGCGCGAGCTTTCTTCTTGTCTGCTCTCCTCACCTCTGCTGCAAGGATAGTATCCTTCACTGTGGATATTATGCATTCTCATTCAGGTTTTCGCTGAAGAATTAAAAATGCTTTATCCTCTTCATTTTCCATGATATCTAGAGTATTGCATTAAGCAATGTCGAATAACACGTCGATTTTTGCCGTAAAATCAGTCTCCAAATTCTCTTGAACCAGCGATCGACGGCTAGCATTTTTTGATACGCGCCTCCACTCCTCATAAAAATGTAAACATTTTTAAAAATATGGACACTATGTATCACAGGGATTCTACATTTTTCATTCCATATTGGAATTACAAGATCAGAGGTTTTTGACGCACCGCCATTGACATTAATGTGCGAAAACTTCACGTAATAGAAAAACACTTTAAGCACTTCCCGAATTTGGGGCAATTTTCTTTCATCAAATTTTTCTTAAACTTTTCCAATTAAATTTACACTAATCGCTTTTGATCGCGGAAAGGGCTTACGATTCGACAACATCGCACCTATCTTTTTAATTAGTCCTTAATTAAACCTCTCATGCAAACCTCTCATCAATAGCAGCCTTTATTTCCCGGATATTTTCAGGGCTGTTCTGTAGTTACGGCAAATTTTCCCCACTTACACTCCTAACCGTACAAACTATATTATGTATTTGTCACTCTTTTCATCACTTCCTTGTATGGCTCATATTTCCTCATCTATATTGAAAAAGTATAATGCATTCTCATTATGGATAGAAAATTTGGATGCTTTTCCACCGGATATCCCCCTCCCACCCCACCGTTCGTTCCTCTACGCCGGTGTAAAGCGGCGATGCGCAACCCTGCCGCGCGCGTACGCTCAGCGGCGGGCCGGCCGCGGCGCGCCCCGCCAGCCCATAGCCTCACGTCGGCATTGGGCCGTTTGTGACCTTACGCTTCAAGATACGGCAAAACGGACGAAATTTCTGGTCTAATAGGACCGTAACTTGCCATTTTCCTTCAGAATTGATGTGTCGCTTGCCAAAATTTTTGAATTTTGGGTTTAGGCCCTTTAGGCCCTTTGAGGCACGGGTTAAAATTTTTTTAAAATTTTTTCCTTTTAGGGGGTTCATTTAGAGACTACATAGAAACTTTTTAGGGGTTGACCAACTTGATTTTCGCAAAACTCAAAAATAAGACACACCCTACAGACCATAGTGAGTCATACTGAGTACAGCCATGGACTAGAGTACCTTTATAGACAGAGTATGGCCATTTCTGTTCCGGTTTTTCATTGGTCGCGAGCGAATAGGCTGACACGATGCTCTTAGGGCCGTAAATAAACAAACAAGATGGCTGTTATCAGCAAGGAAGTTTGAGGTTATGCACATCTTACATCCTCCTGTGATATAGGCGAAAGGCGATTTAACAGTGTTTTCATGTGTTTTTTATGTGTTATTCGTAGATATACTAATTTAAATTGTTACCACCGTGTAATTGAAATTTTTGTCAAATTTTAGCTTCTTATCGATGTTACGGTGAGCCGCCATCTTGTTTGTTTATTTACGGCCCTAAGAGCATCATGAAGCCTAAAAACTCGTTGACCAATCAAAAAGCGGAACAGTTTTCCTGTAGTAAAAAGATACGAATGGCCATACACTGTCTATAAAGGTACTCTACCATGGACTCATTTAGTTGTGACGTCATAGGCAGCATTGATTCTTTCGACAACGGTCTCGGGTTCCAAACAATTGGCTGTCCTTGTTGCACTAATGGCGTTTCCCCGTAAGAAACGACTTTCAAATTTCAAAACGAATTTTCGACCTTTTAAACGCCGGGAACCACTAAGGTCACTCCTGAAATCGACGCTAAAGCGTCAAATAGGGGAGTCCGACCTTTTAAACGCCTCAAATCGACAAATTTCACTTGAGTTATCGCAGTTGAAAACAGGTCTAAAATCATCAGTCTGTCTCTCCCTACGGCCGTTTAGTTGTTTACACACAAGATTGAGGTTAGAATCATCTTGAATTTTTCCATTTTTCTCGTTGAAACTCATGATATTCCCTCTTAACAAGTAAAATTTATCAAGAAAAGTTAGTTTCCAGTATCATCAAACTATTTCTATGCGCTCATGGATCGACAGAGTCTTAATTATTAGTACATAAAAATATATATTAGTAATATATATTAGTTTATATTAAAGCAATAGATGAAAAGAAGATTTTTAACAACTATTAGCAATAGAGAAGGAGAGGTAGAATATATATATATATATATATAAAATATCATTAGTATCATTAGTGTATGGCTTCGTGGTGAAGCGTTACCATATCACATACAGCATTTTTTCAATCAACGCTTAGTCTAGCCTTAATGCGGTGATTTTTGTCAATTTTTTCCTCTCTTCTGCACGACCTTACGCTCATGAACGGAGACAAAAAAAGAAAAGTGATGACTTGAGTTTTTCTTCCTCTGAATCTCATGGTTTTGTATCTCTGGCTCCGAAATCACCGGGGGTCGTCTTGCTCCCCAGCTATGCAGATTTCTTCAGATCGCTCGCTCAGTCTGCCTCCTATGTGAAGTCTAATCACGCTTTAGTTTTGACCAGTAAGATCCTCTTTGCTTCAGCATACTTAAAAGTGTATTTTGCAGTTGGAAAATACAGTGTTTTTCTCGCAGCGTCCAAACTACACTTTTCTCATTTGACGGCCAACAAGAGCTCATGATGTGAGCGACTGCACAGCATAATAGATCAGATCATCCAGGAGCCCATTAATCTTATAAGCAACAAGAGTTTTGGAAAAGCATGATGATGTCCTGGATGATCTGATCTATTATGCTGTGCAGTCGCTCACATCATGAGCTCTTGTTGGCCGTCAAATGAGAAAAGTGTAGTTTGGACGCTGCGAGAAAAACACTGTATTTTCCAACAGCAAAATACACTTTTAAGTATGCTGAAGCAAAGAGGATCTTACTGGTCATAACTAAAGCGTGATTAGACTTCACATAGGAGGCAGACTGAGCGAGCGATCTGAAGAAATCTGCATAGCTGGGGAGCAAGACGACCCCCGGTGATTTCGGAGCCAGAGATACAAATCCATGAGATTCAGAGGAAGAAAAACTCAAGTCATCACTTTTCTTTTTTTGTCTCCGTTCATGAGCGTAAGGTCGTGCAGTAGAGAGGAAAAAATTGACAGCAATCACCGCATTAAGGCTAGACTGAGCGTTGATTGAAAAAATGCTGTATGTAATACTAGGGGGCTACGCTCCCTGGCCGCTACGCGGCCCAACCCCCTGAAGGCGCTCCGCGCTATCAATAGGCCGCTTTGCGGCCCTATTTTTACCCTTCTATCAGTGTTAGTTTTATTTTCCCTTAAAAAATTACGATATGAGGTATACTTTACTATTAGAATGAAATAATGTTTGGTTTTGATGAATAAAGAAGAAATTTTTTTTTGAAGTCAAAAGGACGCGTTTTGGAATGACTGCTTGATGGAATATTGCAGTAAAACAACGAATAATGATAATCAGGCAATAATCAGGAGTCGGGGATCGAACCCACACCGTGATCAAAGTGAACGCGTCCGACGTCTTAAACGACTCGGCCACCGCTCGTACAGAGGGAATTGGAGTGAACTTTGGGGAGCCGCTACCGGTGTGGAAAAATTTAAAACAGCCATTTTTGTGCTTAGTTAGTATGCCAGAATGTGAGAAAAAATCATAATAGATTTTCGAGCCGGTCGAGCAACCGCACTGAATGATTTCTCATGGAATGGCACGGGTCTAGGCCGCGAGGGGGGAAAGGAGCACTGGTGTAGACCGCGAAGGGGAGGGGGTGCGAGTCCATGCCGTGATTAGGAGAGCGGGCACTTGCAAAACAGGCCATTTCAGGCTCGGTACGGATACTTTTGAGACTTGTCCTATTCATTCACCAAACAATGCCTAGTCTTTTTAAAAAGTTTCAAGCCCCTGAAAATTTTGGGGGGACGCGGCGAGGGTCGAAGTTAAAAATCAGCAACATTTTCGCGAATTTGTCACTCGAAAATCAAGAAATTTTGTAGAACGCGGTTAGACGAGCGTTTCCAGCGTACGAGAGCTTTCAGATAATGTTTAACATCAAGGGTTTTGTCAACTTTAGCTCGAGTTATCGCCTCTGAAGCGCCGGAACGTTAAAGAAAGACCTCCTTTTTTTCACGTCCGGGCTGACTCCAAAAAAAGCTATTTTTTAATTTTGATGAAAAACTGATATGTTGTTCCTGACTCTTTGTAGCCCCTGAAGGGCTTTACCATATGCTGGGGAAATGTTTAGGTCGCGAGTTATAAGAGCGGAAAGGAGCGAAGGTCGGGAAAATATGCTACTTTAAACGGCGCGCGCGGCGTTGATCGGAAGGAGAACATCCTCTCCCGCTCAGTTCTAGGAATAACACTCCTCGGCCGAACTCGCAATGTTGCTACGTGTCCTCCGGTCTCCTATGACCCTATTATGTTAAACATTTTCTGGAAGCTCTCGTCACGCTGGAAACGCTCGTCTAAACCGCGTTCTTCAAAAATGCTTGATTTTCGAGTAACAAATTCGCGAAAATTTTGCTGATTTTAAACTTCGGCCCCCGCCGCGTCACCCCAAAATTTTTGGGGGGCTTGAAACTTTGTGAAAAGATGGGGCATTGTTTGGTGAATGAATAGGGCAAGTATCAAAGGTATCCGCTCCGAGCCTGAAATGACCTGTTTTGCACGTACATTTTTGGATGAGTAAGTCTCCTATATCACGGCGTAGACCCATTCCTCGTGGCCTGCCTGGACCCGCTCGCTCCTCTGATCATGGCAAGGACTCGCATCCCCTCCCTCCTCGCGACGTGGACCCGCTCTTTGTACATACCCTTAGCAGTATCATCATATCAATATATACACATATACTTCTGTGCCAGTAGCCCTTGACTTGTCGTCTCTCACTCTCCAACATATCTCCAGAATATCACCTCCTTCACACCTGGATTACTTTTTTGTTTCATTTAATATTTTCTTTTTTCGATAGGCGTTGATCCTAGGAGATGTGGACAACGATGGAAATGTTGAATTAGTCGTTGGTCTCACTGATCGAGTAGTCAGATCTTATCGCTGGGTCCAAAATGCTGCCAGTGGAAAGCTAGTGTGCCTTAATAAATGGGAGTGTGCCAATCAAATTGGCTCCATTACTTTGAATTATAATGCGGAGGGTCTCCCATGCCTGTTGATCTCCCAACCCGGCGGAACTTTCATGCGAATACGATCCAAAACTATGGTTGATCCCAGTGGAAGGTACATTACCGACTTTAGTTTGTATTTGTGATTGTCCCCCAAAAAAGCAACCTTATTTCGAGAAAGCTCAAAAAAAGAAATTGAACAGTATTACTGTCTAGACTAAGGAGGGATCAGTAATTACAATGCCACCAAAAATGATTAACTACATTCGCATTTATCATGTTTAGGGTTCTGAATTGGACGTATTTCTATCAAACAGAACTATGTGGAGGTGAGAAATATAGGGTGTACTCTAGAAAGCTGCATAAGAAACAATGTAAAAGAGGGCGTGATTCCCCATGTTTTCCCAAAGTTTCAAGTCCCCAAAAAATTTTGGGGGGAAGTGGCGGGGGGTCAAAGTTGAAAATCCGCTAAATTTTCGCGAATTTTTTACTCGAAAACTACTAAACATTTCGAAACGCGGTTTAAACGAGCGTTTTTAGCGTGAAAAGAGCTTTCAGAAAATGTATAATATCATAGGGTTTTGTCGACTTAAACTCGAGTTATCGCCTCCGAAGCGCCGGAACACTATAAAATGACCCGCTTTTTTGTCACGTTCGGGCCGATCCCCAAAATACTCCATTTTTAATGTCTTTGAAAAACTGATATGTTGTTCCTGACTCTCTATGACACCTATATGTCTTTACTGTATCCTGGGGAAACGTTTTGTTCGCGAGTTATAAGCGCGGAAAGGAGCGAAAATCGGGAAAATCGGCTATTTTAAACTGCGCGCGGCGACGGATCAGGAGACATGTGGCAACAATGCGAGGTCGGCAGAGGAGTGTGATTCGCCGAACTGAACAGGAGGGGGCGTTCTCCTTCTAACCCATTCGACGCGCGCAGTTCAAAATAGCCGATTTTCCCGATTTTCGCTCCTTTCCGCGCTTATAACTCGCGAACAAAACGTTTCCCCAGGATACAGTAAAGACATATAGGTGTCATAGAGAGTCAGGAACAACATATCAGTTTTTCAAAGACATTAAAAATGGAGTATTTTGGGGATCGGCCCGAACGTGACAAAAAAGCGGGTCATTTTATAGTGTTCCGGCGCTTCGGAGGCGATAACTCGAGTTTAAGTCGACAAAACCCTATGATATTATACATTTTCTGAAAGCTCTTTTCACATCAAAAACGCTCGTTTAAACCGTGTTTCGAAATATTTAGTAGTTTTTGAGTAAAAAATTCGCGAAAATTTAGCGGATTTTCAACTTTGACCCCCCGCCACTTCCCCCCAAAATTTTTTGGGGACTTGAAACTTTGGGAAATCATAGGGCATTGTTAGATGAATGAATGGGGCATGTTTCAATGGTATCCGACATGAGCGTGAAATGGCCCGTTTTGCACGCACCCCTTTCTCCAAGAAGCCACCACCAAAAGCCGTATGAGCCCTATCATCCCTTCCTAAAGTTCGTCCATGGGTACATTACATACAGCTGCCTGTCTGGCAGATAATTCCAAAGCCTCCACCCAGGGGATGCAGGCGCTCAGAGACAAGGGACCCTCTACTGTCCTCTTGGTGACAGGTGGAAGCTTTCACTATCGGGGATTCAACACTCCCTTATGGAAAATTTTAAGGGAACAACAGTCACCTTACCTACCAGGCATATGATGAGCTTCGGGTACGGCATGAGGCAAGCAAGTTTCCCAAACTTCGGTTTGTTTGGAAAAAGGAGACTCCCATCACGATGTTAAACCATTGACCCAGTAGGTCGGTCAACAGTTGAATGTTGAAGTCCCAAAAGTAAAAGTTTCCACCATTGCTGAGATACCAGTGGAGGGTCTCTTATTTGATCCCCTGTGGCGAAGAGGACAGGCGCATTCTCTGGGGGTCACATAAACCTTTGAGAGCTCATTTACCAATTGCTGTTGGAAATTGTTATCATGCTCTCTATTTACTGCATGAAATTTTGATGAGAAAAATATTGCAGTGATGCTTTAATTTGTCTCCCATCCAGTAATCTATGCCAAAGAATGAAAAACTAAATCGTAAAGACCAACAAGGAAAGCAGTATAAGATATAAAGATATCGTACCGGCCGAAATAAGTTGTAATCCATCCCAGGGCATACCCTAAAAAATGAACATGCTGAAAGCGAAGATATCAAAAGTTCCGACAGAATAGAATAGGGAATCCAAGTCAAGTGTTTTTAATTGGTGTTTGCAACATCAATATCTATAGTCTATGAATAGGTGGGCAACCTTTAGTAACCTTCACTGTTTGTATTCTTATAAAGTGAGGAAGAGATAACTACGATGGAAGTCGATTATCACCCCCTTTACTCTAGTCAAATGAGAAATCCTGGAATATCCTCGGAGATAGTTGGGAGCCTGAAAACAAATCTACCGACAGACAAGAAGAAAGGAGGAACACGTTATGCTGTTGCCACTCTTGATGGAAGTTTAATGCTTGTTCAAGATGAAAAAGTTGTTTGGTAAGTCTACATTGTAATGAGTATCGATTTTATCAAAATTGTGAAACATCAGAAACTTTAATCTTAATGTTTTCTTCTACAAAACAATTTTAAAAGCACATAAAATAGGAAGCTTCTATCAATGTCGAAAATATATGTTTTGATAATCAAAATAATTTTATCAATTAAAAGAAAAGATATTGATGTTAAAATTCGACAATATGTAATTCAATAGCGATTTTCGAAATCTGCACTATAGTGTTCTATTTTTAATTTGATTTTTTATTCATACAAGGGTGTTACAAAAGGAACTGTTTTTCTTGCCGTAGCTTTTTTTAGTTTGAAGATTAAGCGCTGATCTTGGTTGCTTTAGACAATAGTCGCATAATGTGTTGAAACAAGAATGTCCTATATTCCTAGGCATTCTTTTTCTCTCCTCAAGGAAAAAGATTGATCCCTTTATGCACCTGGTGTCATTCTTTGTGGTCGGAAACTCGTCGATTGAGATGTCTATGTGAAAGCCAAGTGCATTGGGTTAGTAATTTGAACAAAAAACGTCACTGAATAAATAATATGTCAATAAAAATGAATTATCATTTGCAATGAAAGGTTGAAAGGGGGACTACATTTTGCCATGGGCTTGTTGCGAACTCTTGCTAGAGCCAAAATAAGAGTTGTTACTCAGATGAAATGTCTCAAAAATCACGATGAGCGCATTGGCGAAGTCTGAGATGCGCTCCTTACTTCACAATTTGCATAAGAAAGTTGCCTTTTTTTTTGAGCTGCCCGCCTCAAAAACGATACCACGGCTTAGATGCACATTTTGCCAGAAGAGACATTTCATTCAACCCCCGCTCACAAAGATACTACGCAATATTCAACATAGCCGACGCCAATCCGCCAAAACACTGACGGGACAATGACTCTAACCACCTGATAACAATCAGCGTGTTTACATTCACATTTTTCTCGCGTTGATAGATATCCACCTTCATTGACCTCGCACCTCCTCAACTTGCGAGCGGAAGCGTCGGCCTGTTAAGCAGGGATTGAATGGAACGACTGACTCCTCTTATGAAATGTTCACCTGTGCCGTAGTATCCTTTTAGAAGCGGGAAGCGTAAAAAACGCAGATTTCTTACGCTTAAAAGTTAGGAGTGCATTTCAGAGTTTGCCGACGCGCTCATCGTGATTTTTAAGACATTATCCATAAGGAACAGCTCTTATTTTTGCTCTAGCAAAAGTTTATAACAGGCCCATCCAGGCAGGAGCTTCTGGCGCACCTGCAAAAACACTTATGTGCCTAGAGAAACTAATGACACAAACGTCATTTATGAACTGAGCCAGAAATCATTGTAGTTCCATATTGCAAAATCAAGTCCAAATGTTTACTGAAAGAAATGGGTCAGTTGCGCTGGTCACAGAATCGTGTTTTGATGCGTCGTCCTTGTTATAATAACGTGGAGAGCGATGAAAAATAAGGCCAGGAGTTTAATATAGAGAACTGCTGTATTCAGAGTAACAGCTGACTAGCATCCCCTGTGGCTGGGGCTCTGGGGCTTTCACTCATGTACAGAGCTGCCAATCAGCGGATATGGATATGGCAGCTCTCCCCTCCTCAATGATTATACAGGGTTATCCAAAAGTCACCCACCACCCCTGTAACCTTTTTCCTAATTGAGATAGAAGTTTGAAACTTTGGGAATGTTCCTCGCTTTAAGGTAGCAACTTTTTGGTTCCCCCAAAATTTTGGGGGGCGGGGGCTAACTTTGTTTTTCAAATGGCAACCCCCCTTTTGTGATACCTCATTCGAAAGGTAATAAAAAAAGAAAATTTTTGGCGCAAACCGCAGGTCAAAATGTTGATTTTTGACAAAATGGCGGCCGGTCAAAGTTCAAAATGGCGGAAATTTGGCATCTCCGTTTTTTATTGGCGGATTGGTCTGAAACTCAGAATCCTAGGGTTTTTCGGGACGAGAAAAACGATTCTGGCATTAGTTTTCCAGAAATGTCAGTCCTTTTCAAAATGGCGGCGGTTAAAACGGCGGCTTAGAGCGGGAAGTGGATATTCAGGCTGCTTATCGTCGGATTTGTATAAGATGTTTGATGTTGTATAGTGTGTTTGATGTTTGCTATCCGGGGGTATTTCGGCTCGAGAAGAACGAATCTTTCATTGGATTTTTGAAATTTTTAAAAACTTTATGACTTACGCACTTTATGGTGACGTCGCCAAATCTGACTTTTTGCTGTTATTAATTTTTCCTGCCAATTAGATTCATTTTGCAACAAGGAACCACTATATCTGACCCAATTTAGAAACAACATATATACCATTGGTTTCCCTATGCAGATATGTGCTTTAATGGAAGAGCCAGAGATAGTGGTTCCTTATTGCAAAATGTAATCCAATTTACAGTAACAAAATCAAACGAATCATTAAGGTTAGGTCGAGAGGCCACCTGTAGATGTAAGAAAAAAATATTTATATAATATTTGCTCACATATTCCACCAAAAGTTTTGATGGGAAACATCGTCACCAAACTGACATTGAATAAGTGAGACACTCCAATAACCATGGAAACAACTGAAATCATGCTGAAATTGGAAGAAATATGTGGACTTATCAAGTACACGTCTGTTCGTTCTCCACTTCTGCACTCAGTCATGCCTTAATCTGCACACAAGCGCTATCTCTTGAGTGGCCACAAACTAAAACGCATAGCGTCACCAAACTGACATAATATTGAGTTAGGTACACGCTTCAAGTCTCAAATTAAATTGAATACTGTAGTTTTCTGGTGTTTCAATGCATATTATATCAAACAATATACATTCAAGACTTTAAAAAAATCAGACAAAGCTCGCAAAAGGTTCTGGTTTATTTATACAGGGTTATTCAAAAGTCACGCACCACTGGCCATGAAGGGGGTGGCCATTTGAACTTTTTGAGTTGCCCCCCCCCCCCCCCCGAAGGAATCAAAAACTGGAAAGTACCTTAAAAAGTTTCCCCCTCGAAATGAGGGAAAACGTCTTAAACCGCAAGTCGATATCTTAATTAGAACTAAAGTTATGGCCAGTGGTGCGTGACTTTTGAATAACCCTGTATAACGATTCGATACATTGACTACCTCCGAGTTACTTGTCACCAAACTGACATTTTCACTGTTTAGCACGTTGAGAAAAAGGTTTAAAGTTATTCAAATCTCCTGAGGAATTTTTTCGTGGTTGGTGTGACCTGCTTCTACGCAAAAAACGAAACATCGAGAGAAAATATTATAATTGAAAGTTTTGAGCAACCAGTTACATGTCTTTCCCATATTTTATCCCATCAGCTGAAATCCACCCATACCTCTTTCTCCCCAAATTCATTAAGGCAACTTTATAAACCAATATGTACAAGCTTCATTGGGAAATACAAGTTTCAGACGGAATGTCATTAGCCCGCCATTTCATGATGACATTTTTATTTGTATGCGTAGGATTTTGAAATGAGTGTGCCAACACTGAGTAGGAGTTTAGGAATGAGTGTAAGAATTGCCCTGCCTTCAGCTTGGAGGTTGATCTTTGAACATTGAAAAACAATCAGTTTTCTAAAATTACATTAAAAAATATTCAGAACCTACCTATGCAAAACTACCAAGTCTTAGTCATCAATTTTTTTTCTCACTTCTGCAATCCATAGGTCGCTGCAGGTAGATCATCAACTATTTGCTCTCAGCAAGTTAGATGTTACAGGAGATGGTCAAGACGAAATAATTGCATCCTCATGGGATGGTCAAACCTACATCCTGGATCAACATAAAAAGACAGTTTGTTTCCACATAGAAGAATCTATTTCTGGTTTTTGTGCTGGACTTTATTCATTGGGTCCAACGGAGACACTGGCACCATGTTTCATTTACACTACTTTCACCAACAAAGTAAGGTTTGTCTGAACTTAAACTCAAAATAGATTAATTGAAGAAGCTTTCGGGGACGATTCCCGGAGCTCGGGACTGGAGACTGCGTAAGTCGCAGCACAGTGTTGCACTTCAAACTTTTCATCCTGTAACTTCCGACTCCACCAAGTCTCCGCTCTGCAATTTTGCACACGCGTAGTCGAGGGTTTCCATCAACATCTCATAAAATTTTCAAAGAAATCAAAAGGTCCGATTTTGAGTTTTATTATTTAGAAAATTAAACTTTGCATCAGAAAATTTTTTTCAGTTAAGCCCAATTTTATTTACATACCTGAAGAGCTCTTTGTCAAAGCTTTCCAACGACACTAGAACGGTCGATTTTGGATGAACCGTTCCGAAGTGACACATCAATAAATTAGTGGCATCCCCCGAAAGTGGCCACACGGAAAAAAAAGCAATGCTAAAATAGGAACGGCCGTTGACAAATCAGCATTTTCCAGGTGTTAAAAAAATGTGCGAGATGTCAACTTGCTGATTCAGCCTGATTCGCCTGATTCAATGCCTCTGGTTTTGCCTTAAATTCTCAAAGACACAGCTATCAAAGTTGAGACCATACCACTGCAAGTGTGATGAATTAATTACAGTCACCCAATTCACTGATTGAGAAGTAGACGGTCATTGGGTCGTTAAGTTTACTAGCTTAGCTAAGAGCAAATTTTGGACATAACCGAAGGAATTATCGTACAATTCCCATGAAATTTGACAGGATTTCCTGTCAAGAGTGTCAGAAGTGTCAAGAGATCCCAGGACCTTGAGGGAACTCCACGCTGTGGTCCAAGATCAGAAACTAAGATTGCCGTTTAATAATTTGTGACGGTGTGCCTAAACTCCATGAATCCTAATGGTAAAACACCATTAGTATTTATCTGGTTTGACAACACCCGTTCCTATTTCAGCATAGCTAAGCTACTAAAACTGAATTTTCGAAACAATACTAGTCTAGCAATGCCAGATGCTGATTTATCATTGCAGAGCTACTAAAACTGAATTTACGAAAAAAGGCTGGTTTGGCAACCCCAGATGCTAATTTCTACAAAATTTTAAACCTCAACTAACGAAAAATGCAGGTTTAAAAACTCCGGATACTGATTTAGCACTTCAGATTTCCTGAACCTCTATTAATGAAAAAGCACAGCTGGTAACGCCAGATGCTGACTTAGCATTACAGAATTCTTAAACCACAAAGTAAAGGCACTGACAATATTGGTATCCGATCTTACACCACAGAAAGGAGTTCCTTCAAGGTCCTGTGGTCTCTTGATTTAACACTCCTATTACCTGTCAAATTTCACGGGAGTTACCATAATGCCTCTGGTTTTGCCTTAAACTCTCAAAGACACAGCTATCAAAGTTGAGACCATACCACTGCAAGTGTGATGAATTGCAGAGTCACCCACTTCACTGATTAAGAAGTAGATGGTCATTGGGTCGGTAAGTTTACTAGCTTGGCTAAGAGCAAATTTTGGACATAACCGAAGGAATTATCGTACAATTCCCATGAAATTTGACAGGATTTCCTGTCAAGAGTGTCAGAAGTGTCAAGAGATCCCAGGACCTTGAGGGAACTCCATTTTGTGGTCCAAGATCAGAAACAAAGATTGCCGTTCAATAATTTTGTCTCTACAACTGTGATGAACAGGCAACAGGGTTGTTATTCGTAAATCTCAGAGCTAACAGAATACTCCATTTTAAACACTGAACAAAAAAATTGCAGCTCCAGCTAAAATTAAGTGACTTTTTTACATACTTTATTACACCTCAAAAGCTTGATCTACCTCGCAAATAATTTAGAGATTAAAAACGAAAATTTGGAATGAAAAACTTTGACTTCAAACATTTTTCTAAGAAACTAATTGAGTGCAAGAGATGAAACAAGCAAATACAATATCATTAACACTAGAAAAACATTTATATCAATTATCAGTATGTAATTTAAAGACACATCAACAATTTGACAAAGAAATCAATTTTTACTATTGGCGCAAGCTAAAAAAGACTTGACACTACTCACCACTTAATTTCCAGTGATTCGAGCAGGTAAAGGGTGTAAGTTGTTATGAACTTTACAGCTGCGAAGAAAGATTAACAACATTTGCCTACTTGGTGATAAATCTATTAGTCAGATGTTGTTAAAATTCTTATACGGACAGCTGTCTGGCATTGAGTAAGGTACTGTTTGTGGGTGGGTTCACGAAATCCTTAATATATTTTTGCTCAAATGCTGAATGCAATTATACAAATCTCACTTAAAGGTGTTTGCTGTGTTACAACAAACTATCTTTTAAGGTTGCGTTTACTACGACTTTCTTGAATTCTCTGTGCTCTTCCCAGCATTACCATAATTGCCGGCTTCTGTTAGTATTTTGTGACTTTTTCATCATGAGTTCTGTCAGTAGGCGGATTTTTGAAAAGTGAAAATGGCTGACAAAGCTCCGTCTTGTCTTTCGAATAAAAGATCAACTGGACCTGCCAAATAAGGCTTTAGAGATCAGTCAAGCGTAACTTTTTTGAGTCAATGAGAGTGATTTTTATACAACTTGTGCAGATAGGAACCGAGCCAGAGAGAGTTCAGTAATAACAAGGAAGGGGATTTTTACAGTTTTCTTGTACCATGGAAGGCAACGTAAAGAATGGTCCATCAGTATACATCCCAGTTAAGAATTTAAATTCATCCGAAGTTTTGCTTTTTCCGTTGCAAAATGTGAATCGGTTCGTTTTAAAAAATTTTAATTTTTCTGATGACCACCCGCGATTTTTTTGGATAAAAGTGTCAAGGAAGGTCTCTAGATTGAGAAATTGAAAACCGCAAAATCGTAAGTGGGGCCGTTTTTTTTAAATTCGACTTTTTCTATTTTTAAGGGTAAAATGGCGGCAAAAGCCAATGTGTGACCACCAAAACCCACCGCCATCCGGTCAAATTAAGTTAAAATTCTATGTATGTTAGTCGTTGACATGTAAATGGGTGTCCTCAAAAGTTTCAAACCCTCCCTCAAAGAATTGCACCCCCTCATGCGGTGTTGCCAAGTTATATACCCGATAATGACGCGGCACACAGGGCGATGTAGATTTTGAATTGCGATCATCACCAAAAATCATGAAAACACTTACCATTATACACTGTGTGGATAATTTTAGATTCAATTCGATAAAATCGTACGCAGTTGCCATACTTCCGTTTTTTAAAATTGCAAAATTTGGCCAGAAAATGTCAAATTTTTTATTTGATTAAAACCAGTAAATGCTTATTTTTCAGCGACATTATCAAAATACGGAGCTTTAATATCTTTTAAAGGAAATTCAAGATTCATTAATTAAAAAGGTACTTTTCGTCCTGTATGCAAGTTTGCCAAAAACTTATAAATAGCAACAAAAATTCCCTCCGCACGGGAGATGAATCTTGGGCGGTCTAGATTTGATATGGGTGTACTCTTTTTATATACTAAATAAGATAGGAGTTATCTTCTCTTCTCTTTGCAAAATGTAAGTGAAAAATTGTTCAAATTTTACTTTTTGATTCCGAGGCAAATTCTGAGAACCTCAAAAACACGCACCTGGCACAGTTAATACACGGAAATGAACAAGCAAAGCTATCTCAGTCATGAACCTCTAAACTTCATTTCCCACACTATGATATTTTTGCTGTTACTTTCAATTTTTCGAAATCTGGAACAAATAGATAAAACTTGAACCCATCATCATTGTATCATTGTTTGTCGTATCATTCGTGAACCCTGAAGTTTTTTCTCTTTATAGCTGGACTCCAAGAGATCGGGGCTTCAATTCTTTGCGAACGTCAGTAAAATTTCTAAACGGTTCGTGTTTACTACTTACTCGTGAATTATTAAAAACTATTTTTCCTCATTTTTCTTTGGATATTAAGGGGGGGGGGGGATCCAAATGTTACACTTTCGGTCAGGAACAATAACATTGGGAATTATTTTCAAACCAAATATGCTCGTCGATTTGTTTGTACTTATTTTCATGTATCAGCTGCGTTCCCTAATTGATGTTCAGTGACTTTGACAACGTCTCATTTTATGTAAAAATTCTTCAGTTAATAGTCTATCAATTGATAATGTCGCTGAAAAATAAGCATTTACTGGTTTTAATCAAATAAAAAATTTGACATTTTCTGGCCAAATTTTGCAATTTTAAAAAACGGAAGTATGGCAACTGCGTACGATTTTATCGAATTGAATCTAAAATTATCCACACAGTGTATAATGGTAAGTGTTTTCATGATTTTTGGTGATGATCGCAATTCAAAATCTACATCGCCCCGTGTGCCGCGTCATTATCGGGTACGTAACTTGGCAACACCGCATGAGGGGGTGCAATTCTTTGAGGGAGGGGTTGAAACTTTTGAGGACACCCATTTACATGTCAACGCCTAACATACATAGAATTTTAACTTAATTTGATCAGATGGGGGTGGGTTTTGGTGGTCACACATTGGCTTTTGCCGCCATTTTACCCTTAGAAATAGAAAAAGTCGAATTTAAAAAAAAAACGGCCCCACTTACGATTTTGCGGTTTTTAATTCCTCAATCTAGAGACCTTCCTTGACACTTTTATCCAAAAAAATCGCGGGTGGTCGTCAGAAAAATTAAATTTTTTTAAAACAAACCGTGAGACTTACAACAAGGTCAAAATCACTAATACACTCAATTTTATTGAAAATGTGCCTGGGTTCCTTTCAGTAAACTCAGATTAAATGATTGATTGAATTTAATTGAAGTTTCGACTGTGTTAAGAGAAATCATGCAAGCAGCTTTAACCTCATTTTAGCCCTAGGAGAGCCTGGAGAGGTATGAAATTTTGGGAGAGGCATAGAGAAGACACAAATGAGATAAAGTCTGGTGATATTAATTAATGAAATGAGCAGTATACATTTACGTATAAGATTCAACTAACAGTCTTATGGTTTGGCATTCCGTATAGGTGCGAGTGAACTGAAATCGTACATCCCGGCACATTTGAAAGGTTGTGGAGGTAACTTTAAACTTTCAATATTATTAAAACAATAAAAATAATGAGAAGAACTTGATCAAAGAAACTGTCATTGGGGAAGGCTCGTTAAGTTTTAAGATTGTATTTAAAACAATAAAAATAATGAGAAGAACTTGATTAAAGAAACTGTCATCGGGAAAGGCTCGTTAAGTTTTAAAATTGTATTTGATTTAGTAACTGCGTAGAGTGAACGATTGATCAAAAATTAGGATAATTTAGATACACTTCATTTCAATTTCCTAAACACCCGATGAAATTACTGCAAATGCACTGCATACAGCATGCATGACACTGATAACTTGAAGCTCGGACACTTTCTCGAATAATTAATAGTTACAAGTAAACAAAATCACACAAGCTCACGACAAAAAATAACCGTTTCGATACGCAGCACTACAGTATTCATATAAGCCATACAGCCACGCTAGCCAATGTCAGCAACTTCTTAACTTTATTGTCGGAATCAAGAACCCTTTAGACGGTTCTAGTTTTGATTTAATTCGTTCCGATCAATGAAAACTAACATAAAGAGGGAAATAATTAACTAAAGAATCGAATACTGTGAGCTATTTAACCTTACTGTAATTAAAATCTATCACTGAGCAGTAATTTTTATTACGGAAAGTTGGTACTGTGCTATACAGCCCGCGCAGTTTAGTAAATCTGTAATGCTAAATCTGTATTCTTATTTTTGAACCTGTAGTATCAGTTGGTGATTGAGTATAGATTGTAACCTAAATCAGCACTAAAGAATAATTGCTAGTGCAATATGCATATTTGTGTACAAGAACACCTGTAATGGCTATTCTAGAACAAAGTGTTGCTGATTCAGCATTATATTCCTTACTTAATCAGCAATCAATAAAAATTACTAGAACAGTATTTATTTTTGGTCTAAAACTGGTGCTAATAATGGGCCTGTTGCAAACTTTTGCTAGAGCAAAACTAAGAGTTGTTTCCTACAGATAATGCCTCAAAAATCACGATGAGCGCATCGGCAAAGTCTGAAATGCACTCATAACTTCACAATCTGCGTAAGAAATTTGCGGTTTTTTGAGCTTCCCGCTTCGAAAACGATACTACGGTACAGGTGAACATTTTGTTAGAGGAGTCGTTCCATTGGCGACAATACTCATTATGGCCGACGCCAGTCCGCCAAAACACGTGTGATGGGACGAGATAACACCTGAACTGGATTAGACCAGATAACAATCGGCGTGTTTACGTTCATATTTTCCTCGCCCGAATTGATTGACCTTGAACTCTCCTCGAATTACGCGAGGAACTGCGCAAGCGTCGGCCATGATGAATATTGCCGACGATGGAGCGACTCCTCTAACAAAATGTTCACCTGTGCAGTAGTATCGTTTTTGAAGCGGGAAGCTCAAAATAACGCAAATTTCTTACGCAGATTGTGAATTTATGAGTGCATTTCAGACTTTGCCGATGCGCTCATCGTGATTTTTGAGGCATTATCTATAAGAAACAACTCTTCATTCTGCTCTAGCAAAAGTTTGCAACAGGCCCATTATGATTTAGTTTTAGCTTTGGCGATGCACGAAAACGCTAAAGTGTAAATCAGGAAGATTTTACATTCGTATTTGAGCAAACTATGATAGCTACTTCAAAATTGGGCGTGGTTAATTTAATTACAAAATAAAATGCAAAATTACAAACACAATATTTCCTAATTGAGTATAACCATTTTTTTCCGTGCGACTTCAGCAAACTGTTGATGTCTAATAAAAGCCAAACAGGTAGTCAAATCAACTTGAAAGTTTGGTTCTTTACTAAGCTATGCATGTACACTAAGTATGCCAAATTTCATAAAATTCTGAGGGAGTTACTTTTTCAAAGTGGCACCAGTTGGCATGGAATGACCCCTTCAGTTGTATTTGAAGTAAATCTTCCAGGTCATTGTGTAATTGTTTTGAGTTATTTTTCTTCAGGTACTTGTGTATTACGAAATAAATTTGCCAACCCTTGTGACGAAAAACTTCTTCTCAAAATGCAATGAAGACAAAGATTTGAAGGAGATGGTCAATCATTGGAACCAGAGGCAGCTTGCTAAACTAGTTTCATCTTGCCTTTACAAGAAACGCTATTCTTGACGTCAGAATAGCCTTTGGTGAAAACGCAAAAGCACTCAGCTCATGACTGCAGTTGGCCTTGATAACTTGACATTAAATCCTGTTACAGGAATGAAAGTGCATCAATCGAAGTCTGCTAATCTTTTCGACCCAAATGCTGCAAAGGAGCCTCCTCCCTCTTCTTGTAAATGCCAACTTCAAACCAGATTTTGCACCTTAAAAATACTTGTGTGTCATTTACGTGTTTGTGTTAATCCAAATTTACCTCTTGTCTATGTCTTATACCCAAGGTGATAAAATTAGCAACGCAAGCAGATGAGTCTTCCATCTTCTACTGTAAGTCTTTTAACACTACGTCATTTTACTGATGACTTCCAAAGAAGTATTTTCTTCGCTCATCCAAGCCCATAACTCACCCAGAAAGATTTAGTTTGCAGAAAGGCGATTGTAAAATGGCCAGAAGTCCACCCTGTAAAGAGGCCACCTGTGAATTGCCAAGAATGTAGCCCAGCAACATTGCTTGGCAACTGTGCATGACCATTGGAGCAACACAATTTTTGAAACATATCTCCTTATTGTCAGACAACAGTGCATTCATATTTGTTCCTCTTAATTATTGCAAGAATGTTGCAAGCAATATTACTGGCAACTATGTTAAATTTCATTAAAACCTCCGACAAAACGAAAATGACCCGAATGAAATGGTGAATGGTAATACAACATCTTGAGTCAGAGAGAGTTACTCAGTGTGAGACATGTCTTGATAATATTCCATAGTTACATTAGCAATATTGCTGCAACATTTGCTCACAAACGTGGAAATGTGTTTCAAAGGTGACATTGCCTCATGAGATTCCCACCCTCCACTGCAATGTTGCAGCACGGAATTGGAATTCTTGATGACTCAGGAATTATAATTTTTCTCCTTACAATCTCAAAATTAACAATGCATAACTCAAGGATAGAAATCAACCCAAAAATTAGGGGAGACTCACAAAAAGATTTAAATTAATTCGCTGAGCGAGATCATTTCTCTATATCTGTAAATAGTTCATACAGTCCAAAAGTAAATTTTTTACCGTCTAGTTTACAAACTTGGGATTTTTCCAATTTCTAGGAACGTGGTATTGATTACTTTTCATGAAAAACATTTGTATGCTGACCACTCAGAAAATCCTAGAAAAGCATCTTGAGCGAGGAAGTGAATTGTGTTTGTTAAATGGAATGAAGATTTCTATTTTAAGTTTTCCCTGCAGCAATTTAATTTTGAGTCCCGTTTTTATCTAATTCTTTGCTTTTTAAACTTAGAGAAGTTACTTCGTTTGCCAAGATAAGGACCATAAATTTTACCAAAGTAAAATTCGAGGAACTGTAGAGATATTTCATTTTCTATCCTCTATAAAGACTTCTGAAAGAATAAAATTTAAAAATGCACGGTGGAAAAACGTTATATTTATTGAATCAAAGTCTCATGGTTTATATCAAAATAAAGAAAAAATAATTACATCAGCAAGGAAAATAACTTAATACCGGTAATAATCAGGTTTGAATGGTCCATCTTTCGGCACCCCAAGGTATTTTGCTTGGTCTGTGGTAAGTTTTGTCAATTTTACACCTAGGTGTCCTAAATGTAGGGCTGCAACTTCTTCGTCCAACTGCACAGAAAGAATTGATAAACCGTAAATGTAAAGGAAGTGCAAAGTGGAGTGCAATTAAGAACTTATATTCCTGACTAAGCCATGAAAACACCCATATCAGCATGGGAAAACCAGCAGAGCATGACCTATGTCTAAAATGAGCCGCAGATAGTAATTTTTATCAAAGTAAAACTGTCAAATTATGGAAACTACGAATTTTTCCCGTGCTCCTTAAGTGTGACTAATAAACTTGAGTTACTTCGTCATGCTAATACCAAAAACTTCCATTGACTTTTTATCGTAAGGACAGATAGCTACCCAGTCAAGCCTATGAGATCTGAGACGGGAAGCAGAGACTCTATACTTAAATACAAGCACCTCGTATCGGCCCTCTGTGTGCTATTGGAAAATTTATATTATGATATCTCTGCAAAATCTCAACAGAACCCAAAAACCTTCGCCCTCCAGATCGCAGCATTGGTTTTCTCACATAAATGCAAAATTTTGGGCTGATTCATCAACAAATAAATTAATAATTGCCAATTAATTGTTATTCGAAGTTGGAAGGGGTTTTTTACACCTCCCTCAAAGCATAGCTGCACTTTTTAATGAACCACTAGACAAAGTACGAATTTCAGCATTCTGACAAATGTTTCTTCACCAAAATTTCACGTAAAACACGATGCGCACAACGAAAATTACCGAAATCAATACCTTACGAAGATATTTAATGATTCTTAATGCATGAATTCAAACCACCCGCTCATGAAAACTCAATGCTCTACGTGATTCACATCGCATGCTAAACGTTATCATAAACGTCTCTGCGATTAAAAAATCTGGCAACATCAATCTTGACGCTGTGGCTCAGCTATAGCAAATTACTTATAGTTTGAAAAACACATGGTGGGAAATGAACATTGCTTGATTGAGAAGCTTGCTGAAACTGTCGTACTCGTAAAGCGCAATTTGACTCGCGTAGAGCTTTGAGTTTCTTGTGAGCGGGCAGTTCAAATTCCTCGTAACCAATGTGAAATAAAAATGTTAATATCTCCGTTAGAAGTTGGTTTCAGTAATTTTCGTTGCGCGAATTGTGTTCTACGTGAAATTCTGGTTAAGAAACATGTATCAGAATGCTTAAATTCGTACCTTGTCTAGTGGTCCATTGTGTCATTGCTTTCTCCTAATTTCAAGGATCGTTATGGAAGAAAGGTTAGAAACTTTACTTACTCTTACTTTAGGATGCTAAATACTGATGAGTGGAATTTTGTAAAAACGAAAAAAATAGAGAGTAGAAGAAGTATAAATAAGACCCAAAATGAGGGATCATCACTGGCTATGGCAAACTGTTTCTTTCCTTTAGACAGTAAATGATTGGTGCTTGTATGGAATGGGATACAAACCTAAACTAGAAATAAAGAAATGTTGTAGCATGTACTTGCCATCCTTCCTAGATGCATGCCTATTTGGAGCCTTAACTGAGGCCTTCAGCTTTTACAGGTACCTTCAGATTAACTTGGAAGAATGAAGCGGGAATTCAGGATTTGAACCGGAAAATCGCGAAAATTTGGACTTCGCGCCGAGGAGCGGGCCTCTTAGTTTTGATTCTTTTTCTAATTCTATAATAGCACCACCTAATTTTATAATCGCACCAATAAATTAATTTTTTAGAGGAAAGATTGAGTCTGCCAATTTTGGTAATGATCACTAATTTTGAGTCCTACGCATTTGTAAACAAAGTTCAATTCATTCATCTGCAATTTCATTCTCAAAATTGTTTTTACATTTTCAGTAAATACTGCTCTCTAGCATTATTATTCCTGCGTAAGAACTTAGTATAGAGTTCCCATTCTTCCTTTCATAAAAACCAATGAAATTTAATCAGAAAAAAAGTAATAGCGCAATTGAAAAGAAAAGGAATACTCATAGATTTCAGGGGGTATGGTGGTCATTACCAGATTAAATTTTTATCACTGGAACTGGCAACCCTTTTTTTTCCTTTGCTGCATACCATAAAATGCGTTCTATCACCTTCATAAATTTCAAATAAGTTAACTATATTAAAACTGAGAATGCAACCTTTCAAATAGTGCTACAGTCGGCCCCGCTTAATTGGGACACTGGTTAATCGGGACAACCGCTTTATTGGGACAAAATCGCTCGGGACGGAATCTTTTATATACTACCAATGTACCAATAGAAAACTTCGTTTTGCCGGGACGGAAGTGTCCCAATTAAGCGGGGTCGACTGTATTGGCATTTTCATAGCTTCATTAGTTTTCACCAAAAATAAGGAAACACGTCTCTTTTATAAGCCCATTAAGTCCTCAGAAAATCGGCGAAAAACCGGGAAAGAACCGGGGACGAGAACGTGGGAAAAAACTTGACACCCTGAATAAGAAGGATCTTAGAAATTCGCATTAGCATAATAATTCCGGATATTAGCAAATTTCAAAGGCAAATACAGGGTGATCCAAAAGTCCCTTCCACTCCCTCTAACGTCTGTTTGAAACTTGGCAGATGTTCCTAGGTCAAAGGGAGCTACTTTATGGTCCCCCCTTAAATCAGGGGGCCCCTTGGGGGGGGGGGCAATGGACCCTAACTTTTTTTTAAATGGGAAGACCCCCCCCCCCCTTTGTGATTTCTCGGTCGAAAGAGCATAAAAAGAAATATTTTCGTGTAAACTCAAAGTTAATTTCTCAAACCGTTTCAAAATGGCGGTCGAAAATTGACACCTTGGTTTTTTGTCAATGGATTCACTTAAAACTCGGTACCACGGGCGTATTTTGACACGCGAGAAACGAATTCAATGTTAGATTTTTTAGAAAACCAAAATTTCCAAACTGGCCGACACTAAAATTGCAAAATTGCCGAAAATGAGTATTTTTTTTTAGAACTACTAACTTCAAATGTGTTAATCCCTTGCCAAAATACCTCCGAATCCCAAGTTTCAGGCAAATCCATCAGCAAAAAACCGAGGTGGCAGTTTTTGGCCGATTTGAACTTTAACCGGCGGCCATTTTGGAAATTTCGCTGTTAATGAAAATCTAACGTCAAATTCGTTTTAATGTCAAAATACTCCTAAATACCGATTTTCGCACAAATTCATTGACAAACAACCGGTGTCAATTTTCGGCCATTTTTAACTTTAATCGGCGCCATTTATGTACGGTTGGAGGTATTGGCCTTGGGTTTGTGAGAAGTTTTCTTTCTTCATGCTCTTTCGGACGAGAAATCATGAAGAGGGTATTCCCATTATAAAAAAAAAAAGTTAGGGTCTGTTGCCCTCCATGGGGGCCCCTTCGAAAATTTTAGGGGGCTAAAAAGTAGCTCCCTTTGACCTAGGAACATACATCTTTACCTGAATTACATAAATAGTTAGAGGGGGTGGAAGGGACTTTTGAATCACCCTGTAAAATGTATTAACGATGGGTGCGCCCAGTTGTCAATTGCATAAACTCCAAGCTCACCTACTTTTTAGAAATTTGAGGACGATAGGTTAGTTGCGCTAGTCGCAGAATCGTGTTTTGACGCCTGATTTTTGTAGATCAGCTATAAATAATAAGATCTGCCCAAGCAGCAACTTTCTACGTTCAATATTAACTGAGATATTGCGCTTCGAAAAATCGGGTTTTGACGACGCTATCCACCGCGGTAGTGACACCCTTGATTGCTTCCACCTTCCTTTCATTTGACAGAAAGACACAAAGTTTCACTGGTTCTTCAAAGTTAAGCTCTGTTAAAGGAAATAGGGAAGCAACCTAGAGTGTCACTACCGCAGTGGAAGATTTCATACACTGAAGTTTTCAAAGCACGATATCTCGGTTTATATTGAACGTAAAAAAGTGCAGCTTGGGCAGATCTTTTTATTTTTAGCTTACCTACAAGAATGAAGCATCAAAACTTGATTCTGTAACCAGCGCAAGAGACCCAATTTATTGGAGCTCCACGCTCCATTTTCAACAGTATCACGACTGGTCCTTGGTTGATTGATCAACCAAGCAAAAATCACAAGTTTAAATTCTGCACCTCAAAAAATCAGAATTATTCATTAGATTTTTGAAAGGGCTTTGAACACATCTTGAAGGACATGTCGGACATCAGCAATTTCCTCAGTAAGCAAGAAGGATTAAGAAAATCAACACTGCAACAAGACAAGGCGCTCACACAAGACAAGCTCAAAATACGCAACTTCGAGCTCGTTTTTCATGGGTAACAATTGTTCGACAAAAACGGGGGAAATTCCTGTGAACTCTATGCTCTCTCTAGTTTTTAAAATACAGGAATTTAACATTACTAACAATCTCCGTCCGTGTTGACTGCAATCAAACAAGAACTGCAATGAGCTTGTTTAGTAATGTTAAATTCCTGCTTTTCTAAAAACAAGCAGGAATTTTCCCCGATTTGTTTGAACAGTATTAACCGACAAAAAACGAGTTCAAAGTTGCGTAATTTGAGCTCCTACTGAAACGCGCTTCAGAGGGTCACTTAAAATGGTTGCGGCGAATGCTCCTCAGAGATTGGTCACACTCGTTGAGTTGATTCTGCAGCGTCCCAAGTCAGCACGCAATGTCCTGCAGCCCTTAGGGCTACAGGACGCTGCAGAGTTAACTCAACAAGTGTGGCCATTCTCCAATGGGCGTTCACCGCGACCATTTTAGTGACCCTTCGACGCGCATTTCAGTAGGAGCTCAAAATACGCAACTTTCAGCTCGTTTTTCGTGGGTTACTGTTGTTGAAAAAATCGGGGGAAATTCCTGTGAACTTGGTGCACTCTCTAGTTCTTAAAAATACAGGAATTTAACATTACTAAACAATCCGTTTGTCAGTAAATTTTGAAAAAGTTGTAAAAGTTTTAAAACAGTTAAATCAATTTCAGAACCTCAAGAGATACTCCAATGGGTTTCAATTTTAAAGGAAAGCTTTCTTCAAAGTTTTGTTAAGGTATTTCCACTATCCATTACACAAATATTCCATTCTAGAATAATTAAAAGATAAAATAAACCGAAGTCTTGTGATTTGGATGATTACAAACTTTATCAGATTGCACAATTTAGTCACCTTACTTGTACTTTCCAGTCCTGATTGATTGAAAGCCCTTTCTTTTTAAACAACAATGATCATTTTGAGCTCAATACAAAGCTCATCCTCAGATTAAAGCTGATCACAATCAAGTCCAAGAGTTGAAAAAAACAAAAGAAGAAGTAACGGAAAAATTAAAATAAGAAAACCAAATTAAGACTATTCTTTGATGTTTACGTGAATTCGTTGTGATCAGTACTCCATCTGGTGGTGAGGAATGGCAGTAATACCAGGGGTGCCACTTCGCTTTCGATCCGAGTATTCAGCAGCTTGTCTAAGTTCTTCCTCTTCTCAATTTGCAGCTGTTCTAAATGTTTCTGATATTACTGTCATTCCTTACCACAGGATGGAGTACTGATCACAACACAATCACCTGAATGTCGAATGGGTTTTAGCCTTAGTTTTGTTTTTGTTATTTTATTTTAAATTTTAATTTGTCCTTTTTTTTGTTTTTGACAAGTTTTGCACACGATCGCAATCAGATTTAACCTAAAGATGAGTTCTGTATTAAGCCAAAATAATCATTTGTCGCTTAAGAAGAAAAACCATTCGATCAATCAGGACCGAAAAAACAGGTAAGGTAACCAAAATCTTGTGAAATCATAGAAAACTCAAAAGAAATTGCTGAACATGGAGCTTCAAGAAATTAGCATCATTGCTTCAGAGTATTCAGATCTTAATTAAAGTCAAGTTTTTAAAAAATTTCGGAAATTTTTTATACCTTCTTCGGAAGCATGTGAACACCAACTAAATAGTCTTTCGGCTTGGTCCAAAGTTCTATTTGAGCTAAGGTTTGATTGGTAAATGAGTTGCTCATAACAAATGATGGATGACCCATTGCACAACCCAGGTTGACTAACCGACCTTCAGCTAACAGGATGACGTGCTTCCCATTGGATAATTCAAAACGATCAACCTGCAAATCACACACTTATAGAAAAAGCAATTGAAATTTTGGACCCCCTACATCCATTGCATAATATTCATTTTCTCTGATTACGCCCTTCCTTATCAGATGATTTTACCAAAAATGACCTGAGGAAGTGTTAAAATGCAAAATCTCGCTGCTTGTGGTTGATTTGGTGGCATGAGTGATCTTGTGTGCTGGTTACACACTCAAATTCCCATCACTTTCCGATCAAATGGTGACTGGTGCGCACCATCTACCATCAAATTTCTGCGGCCTGCAAAAATTTGATGGTAGATGATGGAACTGTGGGGCTCATCCTTCATCTGATTTTCACACAACCGTGCTTATTTTATGCTTATTTCAATCAACACGCTGTTTTAATTAATTTTACTCATCAATATAGATAACTCTCGACCGCCATCTTGGTCATCATTTTGATTGGAATTTGAGGGAAATTTAAGCGTGAAACCAGGCCATTGGGACTCAGAACATACCAGGTCTCAGCATGGAATAAATAGACTACGTCAACAGAAGCGAAAGCAAACGGCATTTTTATGACATTGAAATGAAAGTAAGTCAACAAGTACTGTTAGTGTCTGCGGCATATCAACGTTCTGGAGAGGCCGAATAATAACAGATACAGACGTTTTTAGGAATTAAAAGAGGTTTCTTACACTAATTTACCGTTCATCCGGAGGAGTACTGTAAAGTTGCCTAAAATTTTATGTTCGGTTCCAATTTTATAATCGTAGGTTAGCCTCCAGTCAGGTTTCAATAAGTATGAAGATTGACCGACCCTGGGAAAAAAATGTTAACATTGGTTCTTACGGAGCTTTAGCTTCTGTTGACGTAGTCTATTTATTCTATGGTCTCAGCGCACACCGTTAACTTTTAAAAATCATTACTTCGGTCCAAATTGCTTCCACAGGATTACTTGGGCATGTTTTAAAGATTAGACGGTCTTAAAAAAAAAAAAAAAAAATATGGTTTTGTCATTCTATCCTCTAAATGCCGCAGCTCAAAATGTAAAAAAATTTATATTTTAGTTGCGGCAACGTGGCAACAATGGATGATTTAAAAACTGACCGATTTCAATAACATTAGCTAAAAAGTGATAACTTTTCCTACACTTTGGGACCAAGATAATTTCCTTTTGTCAAACCGTTCACAAAATATGCAAGTTTAAATTTTGAACTTTAGACTCCTCCCCCCCCCCCCTAACTAATCTATTTCAAAAATTGTCTGTTTTAGGGACTCAGAAAGTGATCCTCTATCAACCCTGAAAATATTTCGAAGATTTGGCTGAGGTTGAAAATGGCCAATTTTGAATAAGGTGCTTTCAGGAGGTTGTGTTTATTTTTCCGACAAAATAAACCACATCCATGTCCCTAAAGATTTTTAATTGATTTTACTTGACACGGCAATCATTTACAGTAGTATCAGCATTGACCTAATCATCGGTTTTTTTTTAATAATCATCGAGCCAAAGTTGAACATAGTTTTTCTGTTCCTGAGGAGCAGTTTTTCAATTTTAAGATACCTTTCACCATCAAATATAGGATTTTGGAATGGGTTAGGAGGGTGTATTAGCTAATATTGTTTACATTTTAATGAAGGAACTTACAGTAGATACACATGATGACATGACATCATACCTCATTTTACTTATCTTTACAAACAGTACCAAGAAGATATGTGCTCATTGTACCAATATTACCAAAGTACGTTGGAAAGGAAGGACGCACGTTACATTAGGGTGCGGCTTATACGTATGCTAAAAAAAAGTTGGAAAAGTTCAGCTCCCCGGTTTCCAATAGGTGCCAATACATAAAAAATAATTCCGGTAAAGTTTCAGACCGATCGGAGTATTTTTGGAACTTCCTCTGGCGACGTTTATATAAAAAAAATTGTGTTTTTAAATTTTGCCACTGAATAGCCCACGCTGTGATCAAATATAGCTTTTTTCTGCAAGAAAAGCGCATCGTAGCGAAAAAGTGCATATTTACAAAATTAAAGACCGTGGAATTTTCATAAGAATCATATTAGATATGAAGACAAGTTTTAAAAAAATCACCAGTAAAATTCATCCATCGGGACAGCTCCTCTCTAAGCTCAGAAAAATGCGCCTCCACTCTGACAGTATATGCAAAAAAAAAAAATTCGATTTTTATAATGAAACATCACCAGCGGAAGTTCTAAAAATACTCCGATCAATCTGAAACTTTACAGGAATTATTTTTTTATGTATTGGCACCTATTGGAAATCGGAAAGACGAACTTTTCCAACTTTTTTTTTTTGCATACAAATAAGCCGCACCCTAGCAATACATGCGTACATAAGAAGGAGCTTCTAACACAAACCTGTTCCTTGATGTTCACTTTTTCTACACAATTTTTCTCCAGCCAGTTAACATCAATTTCACAGTCAAAATGACCTATATTACAGATTATTGAGTCTTCTCGCATGTGAAGGAAGTGGTCTCCAGTAATAATACTTTTGCAACCAGTAGTTGTTACAAATATTTGTCCCTCTTTGCAAGCCTCATCCATTGTGGTAACCTGTATTCATAGGAAGATGAAATTAAGAAAAGAAAAATCCAATTGGAAATAGTCCATTTTTGAAGGGCTGAAATCGTGCAGGGTCATTTTACCACTAACATACCAAGGAGTCTACTGAAGTTTTTCAAAAGAATTAAAGTTCTTTCCGATTACTTTATTGTGGCACATGTCTTGAAAATTAAGGAATTAGTACAGTGGCATGTAAATTTATTGATTGGTTGTCTTTGGCTTATAGTCTTGTTAGGTCAGAGAGTATCAGCTGATACAATTTGCTTCAACAAGTCTCATTAAAATCAGATAATGATTAATTTTGCTTGGAAAGAACAAAAACATAAAATCTTCATTGGCAAAAGGAATTAAGAAATTGAGTTATGAATTACAGCATTGAATATTTTAAGAAAGTAAGTGAGGCCGGGCTGACCGGCGAGACGTCCGCAAGGGGCCAAGGCACCTGGCAACTGCCGTCGTACACCATGAAGTTGGACCGTGCTCCTTAACCTCAAATCATTGACACATTGTGTATCCGCTATATTCCCGCAAGGCTCAACGGCCATCTGACAGCCAACGGTAGGTCCTATCAAAGCCTGTGGCAGACGCTGCAAAGCACGAATTTTCGAAGCACGGCCATGCCTCTACCGAGTTGGACTGTGTTGTTGCAATCTTCACTGATAGGTAGCGCTGCCAGACGCGCACACTACCAGTGACCACAGATTTTTTCACAACCCAGTCAAACAGTGCAGACGGATTACTTACTAGGTGACTATGTCCCTCCCGCACCCTGTTACCTCAAAGGGTCAGGGTATTGGAGTGGCATAGTCATCCACGGTCACGATGACTGATATTTGGGCTACATTTTGCAATTTAGAACTATAAATTCTAGCCCGGTTTGAAAACAACGTATGTGCCATAGGGTGGTTCTTATTTTTCGACTTTTCGAAAATCAGATGTCTGGTCCCCCTAAAAGTTGTCATTTGGTGTAAAAAGAACCTACAAAAAATTTCAGCCCGTTCGGCTCATCCTAATTGGTGCCGCCGGAGCCGACAAGTCTCCAAGCGGGAACTTCAAATTCCGGACAATTGCGTTTTTTCGTCATTTCACGAATTTTTTTCTCCCCTTTAAAATGTAGCTATGGCTTTGAAACTTTTTGGGGTAATATTTTTTTTAAGGTACTTTATGAAAAAAATTACACTGATAACTGATAATTGAGTGTCCTCAAATATCAGTCACCTCCGGGGATTGAACCTGGGACCTCAGTGTTGGCAGCAAACTGCCTTGACCACTACACCACTGAGGCTGACTGGCATTGAATATTTGATTACAGTTGATTTTGTAAGTTTATATCACCACAAGTTCTGAAGGAGTTTTTTTGGCAGGCTTAGATGAATACTGCTGCGATAGAATAAACTGGCACACAGGATGAAAAGTAAAAAAAATGTTTCCTAAATACAGAGTGTCCCAGACTGCACGTACCAGGCTTTTTTCTCGACCATTTAGGGTCGAACAAAGTCAGAGACGGTGAGACTGTATGGGGAAATGATACTAAGGATTCTAATATTCATGGTCTGAGAGCCTCCCCCGGCCCTCATTGAGAGATAAAAAGGGGGTCGTCACACTTCAGAAGTCGGGATTTCACGTCAAAATTATGAAATAATTCAATCGGAATCAGGAAGAACGGAAAATTTTAACATAAATCAACACCAACCAAGAAATTTAAATCAATTGAAAGGGAAAAATTAAGAGCGCTCGGGATGCAAATCAGACAGCGCACCACTACTTCGATCTACTCTTTAAGAAGTCAAAAGCATTTTCAAGGTTTGCAGATATTTATTTGATTGTACTTGTGATGAGATTTAGCAACATTTTTCATACATACAAATTAATTCTTAATAAATTCCTGACTTTCTGAGCGAAAGTCGAGGGAATTTACTTGGAAAACATAAGGTAAATATTCATCTCAAATGGAAATTAAACGCTACAAAACTCTAGGGTCTGCACTTGTCTTATATGAACCTGCAGAGAAATGCAACTCAGCCTGTGCACCTATATCTGCAGTTTTCTCCAAGGAAAGCTCTTTCCTCTGAGGCCAGTTACAAGAGGGAGATGCAGCTTAGACTGCGCATCTCAACCTCAAAAGTTAGAAAATTCAACCGTCTTAACTCTGTAACCATTGACTCTAGCTAGATTCAAAAATTAAGAAGAGAAATGCTAGCTCATCCCGCTGCACCTCGATCGACGTAATAGAACCTTCACCTGACAGTCTGCTGGATTGGAACAGTCACAAACAGGCCTAGCTGAAATGCCACCATTTTCGAATCTAAAAAAAAACCAAGCTCTCGAGTTTCGTTCCTAATTTGTGAGGATGAACTATTACATTAATAAACATTATGAATTTACATCAATGGTCTTCGCCTGCTTTTGTTTAGCGATACATACGATTGAAATTGTAATACGAATATTTTAAAGTGGCAAAAAAAAAATGCAAAACACTTAAAAATGATCTGATCTGCCCAGCGCTCCTTTTCGTCGCGCCATGGTACTCGAGACGATATATTCTTTTTTCTCCTTCGCTTGCCAGCGCGCTCCGCGACGTTTCTACATGTATCAATTTGTTTGACTGCACATGAGCGTGAACATAAAAACGGGGAAAATTTCCACCTTCACATCCTGAGCCCCATTAGCGAAGCTTCTGAGGGCTACAGGACCATCTAAGTGGGATTCCTTGGGATCAATTACAGATGAGAACATCCTATTTCTCGATCTCTACGTGCATCAATTTAAAGGTCTGGCATTTTGTTGAGGGGGCTCCTTCCCCCAACTCAGAATCATTGAATCATGTAGACTGTGCATCCTGGGTTACGGAAGGCGTGACAGATTTTGAAAATTCGCATGGCACACCGATCGATAAGTGTAGAGTGCCAACCTCGATGAGTTCGTGTGACCCAAAAGCGCACATCTGCGCATAAGCAGTAGCGGCCTCAGTGAATTTTTGTCGGATTTGGAAGTTTTTTTCTCAGTTGGTAATTAGTTCGGGAAAGTGAAACCTCGCAATTCCTTATTGAAATTATATGCTCTGCAATTTTTTTCCTTAGGAATTTTGTCTGAAAATAGACTCAAAACGAGTTACTCGCGAAAAACCGAGCGCGCGACTGAATTTTCCGATGCTTCTCTGCAGTCTCTTTGAGTGCTTGGGACACACGCTCTCTCTTCTCTTCCCCCCCCCCCTCCCATCGCGGAGTTCCGAGAAACTTGTAACGCCTTGCCTAAACTAACCCGAGCCGGATGCACAGTCTATGTTATTCAATGTCTTTGCCCCAACTTCACGGGTCAGTATTTTAATCAAGGATAGGACAATTTTGGATATTTTAGTAAAGATTTCAGTTAAAATGTTCCATAAATTCTGATTTTGATTGAATAATTTCATGAGATTGATTAAATCATTTTAAAGTTCTCAGGGAAACCTCGATTTACAAAGTCAGGAGTTCAGGACCCCCTCCCCTTTTATCTCTTTAAGAACGCTCAAGGAAGGGGGGGCTTCGGGATGATGGAATTGGAATTCCTTCGGATCAATTCCTCTTTATCCCGGGGTCCTGAACTTTGTCCGACCTAAAATAACAGAAGAAAGCCTGATGTGGTAGGTCAGAGCTGTCCCATACAGGGTTATCCAAAAGTCACTGACCACCTCTGTAACTTTTTTCCACATTGAGATAAAAGTTTGAAACTTTGGCAATGTTCCTCGGTCTAAAGTAGCAACTTTTTGGTTCCCCCAAAATGTTGGGGGGCGGCCCCCCCTAAGGGGGGCGGGGGCTAACTTTTTGTTTTTAAATGGCAACCCCCCCTTTGTGATACCTTATTCGAAAGATAATAAAAAAAGAACATTTTTGGCGCAAACCGCAGGTCAAAATGTTGGTTTTTGACAAAATGGCGGAAATCTGACATCTCCGTTATTTATTGACAGATTGGCGTTAAACTCGGAATCTCAGGGTATTTCGAGACGAGAAAAAACGATTCTGGCATTGGTTTTCCTGAAAAGTCGGTCCTTTTCAAAATGGCGCCGGTCAAAATGGCGGCCTAGCGCGGGAAGTGGATATTTAGGCTGCTTTTCGTTGAATTTGCATGAAACTTGGTATCCGGGGGTATTTCGGCACGAGAAGCACGAATCTTTCAATGGATATCTGAAATTCCAACAAATTTCAAAATGGCGGGAAATCAATTTTACGGCTGTTTACCGATGGATTTGCATGAAATTCGATATCGATTATTTAGTATTTCAACAATCTAATGAAAGATTCTTTTTCATCCGGCCAAAACCACCAGGATATCGAATTTCATGCGAATCCATCGGTAAACAGCCGTAAAACTGATTTCCCGCCATTTTGAAATTTGTCGGAATTTCAGATGTCCAATGAAAGATTCGTTCTTCTCGTGCCGAAATAACCCCGGATATCAAGCTTTATGCAAATCCAACGAGAAGCAGCCTAAATATCCACTTCCCGCGCTAGCCGCCATTTTGACTGGCGCCATTTTGAAAAGGACCGACTTTTCTGGAAAACCAATGCCAGAATCGTTTTTCTCGTCTCAAAATACCCTCAGATTCCGAGTTTAACGCCAATCTGTCGGTAAATAACGGAGATGTCAGATTTTCGCCATTTTGAACTTTGACCGGCCGCCATTTTGTCAAAAATCAACATTTTGACCTGCGGTTTGCGCCAAAAATTTTCACCAGTTCGCTCTGATAAGCGGTCCGAGATGGTCGTCTCTCGATCAAACGGCTCTCTTATCTAACCCATTAATCAGTAGTGTGGCTCTACGTGTGTGCGAGTGATGTCGGACGGTGGCAGGCGCCCCCTCCACCCCGACCTTCCACGAACCGGCGGCAACAGAGTAAGATTCGACCATGAGCAAGAGCGTCAGATTCGACTTCGAGCTCAAACCAAGCCTATCAAGCAACCCGCGGCGGCGGAGCATTGTTCGTTTATGAGCAAGATGAACGTGAACGACTGGAGCAAGAGTATCTTCTAGCTCAGAATCGAAACCAAGTCAATCAAGCGAAGACTGATGATAACTCCACTACACCACCGACGAATTCGATGGACACTAATTTTGTGCCAGAACCTCAAAGTACAGTGCCAACTAAAAATAAATTTGATATTCTTTCTGAAGAACCAAACAAAGAGACTGAAAACCCCAAACCTCCTCCTATTTTCATACAAATTAGCCTACAATGCGCGGATCATACTGTGCTAATTGACCTATTAAAATCTGGGAACATTTGTGCCTCAGACTTCTTAATCCAACTTGTTAACAAATCTCAGATTAAATTAACTCTTTTAAAAATTGAACACTACGACCAAGTGATAACTCTCCTTAGTGGAAAATCGATTGAGTTCTATACATATCAAAAACCCCAAGATCGACCTTTTCGCGTTGTGCTACGTGGGCTTCCCATCACTACTTCTGATTCACAAATCACGGAATTTCTTAAAACCCATGGACATGAACCCGTTCGCATACACCTATTAAGGCACTGGAAAACAAAAGAGCCTATCCCCCTTCGTGAAATCGATTTAAAAAAAGCGCCCTCTAATAAATTCGTAATGAACATCAAATCATTTTACTGTGAAAACCAACATTTTAAAATCTCCTTTGAATCCCCTCGCCCTAAAAAGCATGTAATACAATGTTTAAACTGCCAAAAATATGGACATTCACGAAACTTTTGTGCTCGTAAACCAGCCTGCGTCAAATGCGGTCAATCTCATAAATCAGATCTGTGCGACAAACCTAAAGAAGCCCCCCCCACCTGTGCTCTATGCGGTATCACCGGACATACCGCAAACTATAAAGGATGCTCCATTTATCAAGCGATTAGAAAAAAACGCCTCGCAGATAGTAAACCAGTTTTCATCAATCACCAACCTATTCCCCAAGTACTAATTGGCTCTAACTCAAAGAATCCCAACGCATCCAGGACATATGCCTCCGTAACAGCTGCCCCTAGAGGAGAAGACAAAACCACCTATTCACCAGATGTTATCACCCTCGTACTACAATCTCAATCACAAATCAATCAATTAATCAATCAAATTTCCAATCTTTGTTCTCTTATAACTAAATTGCTCACGGCGCACGTTCACCCTTGATTGCCTGTTCCCTCTTGTTCAATATTCTTAACCTTTTTTAGAAATATTGACTTTTGCTGCTTGCTTTTCTCCTGGGGGGGTGGCCTTTTGCGTGCGGGTGCGGTGCCCCTCCCGTCGGCGGGGGGTCTTCTCCTCCCTTTGCCTGGTGGCAGTCAGTGTAGGCGATTTGCGCCTACCGAGCAAAAGTAGTTGTCATGAACGGCCGGCTGTCTTCTGGGCATTGGGGGTGGGGGCCAGTGGGGGGCCTCTGGCTGTATGGAACGGGGGCTCGTCTCTTCTCGTGCGTGGGGGGTTGCTTCTCCGGGGGAGGGTGAGCTCCAAGAGTTATTTTTATGAGACTTCGGTCTCAATATTATTTGTATAATTAACTACCCTGTTGTTAATTTTTTTCCTTTATAATTACTAATAGAAACAATGTTTATAATTTCCTTTGTGAAAGTTAACAATAAATATATTAGAAAAAAAAAAAAAAAAAATTTCTTTTTTTCTCATCTTCCGAATGAGGTATCACAAAGAGGGGGTTGCCATTTAAAAAAAAAAGTTAGCCCCCGCCCCCCAAAATTTTGGGGGGACCAAAAAGTTGCTACGTAAGACTGAGGAACATTGCCAAAGTTTCAAACTTTTATCTCGATTTGGAAAAAAGTTACAGGGGTGGTCAGTGACTTACAGATGATCCTGTATAAGGTAGCTAAGCAAGGGACTAAAAAATTAAGGCAATTAGGGGTTTGTGAAAGGAGGGGTATCGATAAGGGCCTTTTTTGGCCCCCTCCTAGAATCTGGAAATTTAGGCGGGTTTTCCGAGTTGACTCAATGTAGTTTACGGAAATAATCATGATTCAGCCCAAAGATCACTGGATACGCGTTAAAAAATTGCCTAAACATAGGTCTGCAGGCGTATTTTAGCGAAAATTCGTGTTTTTCTATCACTCCGAGGCTTTTTTGACATCGAGAACGTCGTCTAACTAGAACGAGCTTTTGATATGTTATCAAGGAGGCTTCAGGACACATTTTAACTCTGGTTTGGTTTTAGTTAGATGATGCGCTCATAGTAAAAAAAAAAACTTTTACAAAAGTCGACGTTTAAGGGACACCAGCAAAAATCATAGGGAACACGTCTCTCCAACTGTATGCACGCTATGTATATTATCGAGGGCAGTTATCAAGCCTTATTAAACCCTTACAAGGAGATTTTCTTTAATTGAAGCCAAAAAAAACCTTACGACGTAATTCCCTAAGATTTTTGTGGATATCCCTTAAAGTCGACTTTTGAAAAAGTTTTTTTTTTTTACTATGAGCGCATCATCTAACTAAAGCCAAACCAGAGTTAAAATGTGTCCTAAAGCCTCCTTGATAATATATCAAAAGCTTGTTTTAGTTCGACGACGCGCTCTGTGTCAAAAGAGCCTCGGAGTGATAGAAAAACACGAATTTTCTCCAAAATACGCCTGCAGACCTATGTTTAGGCAACCGTTTAACACGTATCCAGTGGACTTTGGGCTAAATCATGATTATTCCCGTAAACTATATTGAGTCAACTTGGAAAACCCACATCAATTTCCAGATTCTAGGAGGGGGCCAAAAAGGCCCTTATAGATACCCCTCCTTTGGCAGTTTTGGCATTACTCTCTTTATTTTCAAATTGATATACTTTGCTCGAGGTCTAGCATAGGATACAGAATGGTCTATTAATCATTACAAGATTTCTGCGATTTGTCACCCACAAAACTTGGTAAAAAAAGTTAACGATTGAGTTTTTTACCAAATTAATATGGCACAGTATGTAATTAATAATACTTAATGATAACCAAAGAAACGATGAACGACTATAGTAATCATGAAAGATGTCACAGTATCTTTCAAAACTATACTTATTAAACTATACTTATTAAAAGCTCAACAAATCTTTCCAACAACGACCAGTAAATAAGGCGATAAAATTTGGATAAGTTTAGTAAAGTAATTCTTTCATGAAAAATGTACTGAGGAATTGAAATGAAAAAGAGGAGAAAACCTTACCTCATAACCTTCCATTGCTGCTTGAAGAGCATTAATTGGATCAATTTCAGTGATGATTACTCTTCCTCCAAAAGCCTTTAAAGATTGAGCACAGCCTTTACCAACATCACCATAACCTGCTACAATACAAACTTTACCTGCGAGCATAATATCTGTGGCTCTTTTGATACCATCAATCAAAGATTCACGGCAACCATACAGGTTATCAAACTTACTCTGAAACATTAAACAGAACATGTGCTCACCAATCCAATGAATCTACAAAGAAAACTTGAACAAACAATGAAACCTATTTTGTATGACTTGACTTTTCATCCAATTAAGCGAGTACAAAAGTTTCAAAAACAATAGTTTACATAGGCTGTCACATAAATACTGTAACAGTTCGTTGTTTGAGCCAAAAAAGAGCTAGCCTAGTGCAGTTTGCATAATTAGTGTATTTTCCAAAGAAAATACACTATTGCATTCTCCCATGATGTCGGACCCAGACCCGAGACCTTGTGGAGAGCACCGATCACGGGTCGTAGATCACGAAAATATATGCCATTCAAATTCTTGTAAATATACATATGTATGTTTGGTTGGTAGATACATGTATTTGGTGCTTTTAACAATTGAGCCATTTACACCTTGGAGGAGAGATCAAAATACAGTACAGAATTTAAAAATTTAGAAAGTAGGGGTCACAAAAAGGGAGTACAAAATTAAAAAATAGGACAAGGAAAGAATACATTTGTATGTATGTATGTATGTATGTATGTATGTATGTATGTGTGTATGTATTTCCGCCTTTTTAAGATTTTTCGGTTTTTGAGTAATAATATCATTCTTATGTTGAAAGATATTTAGATCTATCTTTTTGCATTTAGTAGAGACTCATTAGAACTACTATTCTGCGAAAAAAAAAAATGAAATTTGAGGCAATAGATTTTGAGGGGTGGGGCTCGAAAGTGAGGGGTGGTCAAATCTTGTCCACTCGATAACTCAAGCGAAAATGAATATTTTGAACTGAAATTTTTATGGGTGGTAGTTCTCCACTAGGACTGATTTGGTATTGAATTTGAGCTAAATCGGCCGAGCCGTTGCTTTGAAAGTTTTAGGCGGGGGGGGGGGGGGTGCGCGGCATGAGGGGAGCCGGCCGGAGCAGGGCCGCACAGTGGGTCGGAGGAGAAAGTTTTTGGACAAGCTGATCGTCGCACAGTGGGTCAGGGGGAAGAAGTTTTTCGACAAAGTGTTCGTCGCGCAATGGGTCAGGGGGAAAAAGTTTTTGAACAAGCTGATCGTCGCATAGTGGGTCAGGGGGAAGAAGTTTTTGGACAAAGTGTTCGTCGCGCAATGGGTCAGGGGGAAAAAGTTTTTGAACAAGCTGATCGTCGCACAGTGGGTCAGGGGGAGAAAAATGTCGGACTAAATTTTCGTCGCACAGTGGGTCAGGGGGAAGAAGTTTTTGAACAAACTTTTCGTCACTCAGTGATTCAGGGGAAGGAAGATTTTGGACAAACTGCGCGTCGCACAGTGGGTTAGGTGAAGGAAGTTTTTGGACGAACTGTTCGTCGCACAGCGGCCCAAGGAAAGGAAATATCTGGAAAAAAACGATCCATTACACAATGGCTTACAGACGTACGATTCTAGGACTACACCAATCCCACTTCGGGAAATACACTTCCCTCCCGCGGTGGATGCGCGGGACACTTAAAAAGCATGTGCACACTAGATGAAGAACTAGAGAACACTAGACACGCAGGCAATTCTGAAGAGACGCGCGCGAAACGCGCGTTCTGAGGGGGGCTTGAGAGGGAGAAGCCCCCCCCCCCCCCAAGCCGTTCGTTAGATCAAATTATTAGTTAAAAAATGAGACTATGTTGAGATTTAGTGGTGACAAATTCACCGAGTTACAGCGTAGTCCAGGCAAACAAGGAAAAGAGCCTGCAAAAATCCCAGGTAGCAATGTTTTCATCGATTCGTATGTAATTTTTGACGCTGAATCTGAATTGCAACTTTGCGCCATTAAATTCGGACCGGAAAGTTGCCAAAGGAGGGGTATCGATAAGGGCCGATTTTGGCCCCACTTCAAAAAATCATCTGAACCCGTATTTTAAGTACCCTAGGGTAGGTGCATTCTGGCGCAAAATATTTCTGCGATTGTGCATCGTTTTCCTGCCAAAACAGCCGACTCAATTTTTCGGCTGAAAAATGGTTTTAATTTTATGATGAGCCCAAAAAAGCTTTTGTTGAATGGAACCATCCTCGAATAAAGATGAAAATTCTCTAACTCTCCGGGAGGATTCGCCAATCATTCATGGGATACCTATATCCGGGTAATTTTTTGCGTGCTTTTGATTGGAACGAGTGAAAATGGTGAAAAATCATGTTAAGTGGGCCATTCAGAGAATTTTTCAAGATTTTAGGGGGGTTTTGGGGTTTTTCTGTGGGGGGGGGGGGTTAGGGGTTTTTTGGGGGGCTTGGGAAGCATTTTGTGTTTATAATACACCAAAAAAATAACAAGTGAAAATGGTGAAAAATCATGTTAAGTGGGCCATTCAGAAAATTTTTCAAGATTTTAGGGGGGTTTTGGGGTTTTTCTGTGGGGGGGGGGGGGTTAGGGGTTTTTTGGGGTTCTTGGGAAGCATTTTTTGTTTGTAATACACCAAAAAAATAACAAATTCAGAAAGAACGCGAAAAATTCGATAGGATTCGATACTTGACACTCTCTCTCAGCTTGGACTGTCCACACGAAAAACGGTCTCAAACTCGAGAAACTGGAAAAAACGGCCTTTTCTCCAGCTTCCCAGTCATAATTTACATCAATAGCTTACCAAAAGGTTTTTTCGTTTTTTTTTTCGTAAAACCCCCTCTAATGGAGAAATATTTTTTAAATTTTTTTTTATTATAATTATTCATTCATTTATTTCTTTCATTATTAAACAAGTCACTTTATTCTGAACAATCATATACAAACTGTATACTTAGTACTAAAATACATCGCATTACAGTTAAAAAATTAAATAAGGGCCTTATATCTGCCTTGTGCATACACACTCGAACCACCCTCTGGTATTTCTTCAATAAAACCTAGTGGAGTTATTGACCGTTAAAAAAAATACCGTTTTACCGTACGTCCTGACCAACTTTATTTGCGACGTGCGGTAATACGGTATTTTTTTTACGGTCAATAACTCCATTAAGAGGGGTTTTACGAAAAAAAAAACGAAAATACCTTTTGTTAAGCTATTGATGAGCACTTTACGAAACCACAATTTTTTTCGGTTCCGACAATTAGGACAGCCACAGTGACGTCATATCTGAACACGTGCGGTATTTTTTTCAAAAACTGAACTCCCCGAAACTCGAGAACCACGCATCGTAGAGGATTATGTTACGGGACTTTTCTGCTTGTTTTGAGCCATGGAACAACCCCTGGAAGTTTGTCGTCACTTAGTTGTTACACCTTGTATACTGCTTAACGATCTAACCTGTTAAGCTATTGATGTAAATTATGACTGGGGAGGTGGAGAAAAGGCCGTTTTTTTCCAGTTTCTCGAGTTTGAGACCGTTTTTCGTGTGGACAGTCCAAGCTGAGAGCGAGTGTCAAGTATCGAATCCTATCGAATTTTTCGCGTTCTTTCTGAATTTGTTATTTTTTTGGTGTATTACAAACAAAAAATGCTTCCCAAGCCCCCCAAAAAACCCCTAAACCCCCCCCCCCCCACAGAAAAACCCCAAAACCCCCCTAAAATCTTGAAAAATTCTCTGAATGGCCCACTTAACATGATTTTTCACCATTTTCACTCGTTCCAATCGAAAGTACGCAAAAAATTACCCGGATACAGGTATCCCATGAATGATTGGCGAATACTCCCGGAGAGTTAGAGAATTTTCATCTTTTATTCAAGGATGGTTCCATTCAACAAAAGTCCATTTTTAACTATGAGCACAATTTTTCCACGCCGTAATTTTTGGCGTGTTTCATGTACTGGTATGCAACTTTAATCTGTTAAATTTTGGTGATGTGGCAAAATTGTGCTGGGTGTAAATGAAGACTAATAATCGTGGAAAATGGAAAATGCAGTATTTTCGGTTTTCTCAGGTTTAGAGCTGTTTTTCGTGTTGACAGTTTAAGCTGAGAAAATGTCTAACCAATGATTTCTAACGGATTTTTTACGCTCTTTTTGAATCTGCAATCGTTTTTGTTGTATAATCATCTGTTTTCTAGTTATAGGTGAAAAATTGCCAAAAAACCCCAAAAATCGTTGAAAATGTCTAGAATGACCCCTTAAAAGTGGGTTTAGACAATTTTCGCCTGTTCCATTGAAAAGTACGCAAAAAATTACAATGATGAACCTCCCGTACTCATGAAACAAAGCTTTTTTGGGCTCATAATAAAATTAAAACCATTTTTCAGCCAAAAAATTGAGTCGGCTGTTTTGGCAGGAAAACGATGCACAATCGCAGAAATATTTTGCGCCAGAATGCACCTACCCTAGGGTACTTCAAATACGGGTTCAGATGATTTTTTGAAGTGGGGCCAAAATCGGCCCTTATCGATACCCCTCCTTTGGCAAAAGTGGCCTAAAATCAGCATTTTTTGCGGATTATGGCCTGTAACTCGCTAAAAATTGATCTGACGACAAAATTAGTAATTTTTAGAAATAAAGCTTGTTAAATTTCCCATAAAAAGGTTTCTATACATTTTTTGCCTAAGGGCAAAATTAAGCGCGCTGGCGGGCGCCAAACTTTGAAAAATGAGCAAAAATTGCGTTTTTTTGCGGATTATGGCCTGTAACTCGCCAAAAATTGATCTGACGACAAAATTAGTTATTTTTAGAAATAAAGCTTGTTAAATTTCCTATAAAAAGGTTAGTATACATTTTTTGCCGGCGGGGCGCCAAACTTTGAAAAATGAGCGAAGATTGCGAGCTTTTTTTTGCGGTTTTTAGGTAGATTTCGAAGAAATATCTACCTATTGCAGACGGTACGACCTCGTAATTTTCCGGAATTTTCGCTCAAAGAGCATCGATCCTGAAGCCCTGAGTTGAAAAAGGTGGGTCATAAAAAAAGTACGATATATATATTTATATATATATAACTGGGATCTAACGAACCTTTGCGACCGTTTTTTTCCGGAACTATCCGTACGATCAAAACGAAACTAAGCATGGTTCTTCACTGCTATGAGGTCTAGATCAAGTTTCCTTTTTCGTGAAAATCGGTCCACCCCTTATCCGGAAAATCTCAAGTCCAAAGGGGGATGATTTTTCAAACTCGTCCGATCTTAGTCGGCGATACGTCAAAAAACTCGTCTCGTCGTGGCCTTCAAAACAACCTATTTTCACCTACCCTCTAAAACCACCCCTTATCCGGAAAATCTCAAGTCCAAAGGGGGAGGATTTTTCAAACTCGTCCGATCTTAGTCGGTGATACGTCAAAAAACTCGTCTCGTCGTGGCCTTCAAAACGACCTATATTCATCTACCCTCTAAAACCACCCCTTATCCGGAAAATCTCAAGTCCAAAGGGGGATGATTTTTCAAACTCGTCCGATCTTGGTCGTTGATACGTCAAAAAACTCGTCTCGTCGTGGCCTTCAAAACGACCTATATTCACCTACCCTCTAAAACCACCCCTTATCCTGAAAATCTCAAGTCCAAAGGGGGATGATTTTTCAAACTCGTCCGATCTTGGTCGGTGATACGTCAAAAAACTCGTCTCGTCGTGGCCTTCAAAACGACCTATATTCACCTACCCTCTAAAACCACTCCTTATCCGGAAAATCTCAAGTTCAAGGGGGACGATTTTCCGACCTGTCAGGCTCATTAGGCGCAATTTTTTTCATAGAAACGATTAGTCGAAATCTACCTTTCGTTTCCACTGTGGCTGGAAAGCGTTTTTTTTATTTATGTATCCTTTTTTACCCGTCTGCAGAGTAATTTCTGGACAAATTAAGTGAAGATAATAAAATTCACACTGAGTGCCATGAATCGATGTAAAAAACAAGGAGCCGAACACATTGCAGTGTTGCCAAAATTACCTAAAATTGTTTGTTGTCGGTTTTGGACCATTAATTGCCTTAATATCCGTCTATTTGTTTAGGCTCCATTTTGTACAGCGGGGATAATGAATCGAAATCAGCGGAAAGGAGGATAAATAATTCTTTGTCACATTTTTTAAAATCAGTTAATGAAAGTGAAACTCAAATTTCTCTCATACATCAGACTCCACCGCCAATTCCAACAGCATGCTCAGCCTCCTCTGCCGACATTGAAATGGCAGGGCCATCGGAGCCACGAAAGAGCAATCGCCTACGAATTGAAAGAGGCCATTGAATTCAGCATTTATTGTTGACGTGGAATAGGCCTGCAACCTGCACGGAAAATCATATTGTAAAAAAAAATTATATTGCCGATTTAACAATTTTGTGGTTAAAAAAAGTTACCGACATGTTTCAATGTAGATTTTACAAAAAAAAATTGATAATTCAACCACCCCCTGGTTTAAAGTAGCTTTCCGCTATTTTAGAATGTACATTTGAAAAATGTCGAGCATTTTTTTAACGATTTAATCGTCAAATCAGCAATCGATTTTCTTCCGTGTAAAAGATTGGATTCTTCTTAACAGCGCTATGGTTTAAATTTTCTTGGCCGGTGATGATGGAGTGACTGAATGTTTGTGAATGTACGCGTGCACGTGTTTATTGGTAAGGCAATAATAATTAAAACAAACCTACCATTTTTGAGAATATAAATTTTTAAGAATTTAAGTTTCGTGAAAAAATTGGTCTCAGGTTGTGGGAACACCACGCAAAAATAAAACGCGCCATGTACTGGACCTCTTGGGTGGCGTGCGGAAGCAAGTACTAATATTTATATATTCTGCCTTAATATGTAAGTTACTTTTATATAAAACTAGTCGTGATTAGCTCGCTTTGCGAGCTGACACGTCTAGCCGGGGAGTGTCCCTGGACCCCAGTTCTACGCTTCGCGACGAACTTGCGACTCGCTCCGCGAGCCGCCACCGCCCCGCACAGTTTTTAACATTGATGAGGAGACAACATCTATGTCTTAATCTTCTTTTTCACCAAGTTTTACAGAAATTGATGTTCTAGGAGTCCGGACCGCGTTTTCGTGCGGGGCCGCCATCTTGGATTTGGAAATTTTGAAAATCTGACCAAAAATGCGAGTTTTCCGTCGAAATACACCTCCTATTACCGAATTTCACAAAAATCGATGGATCGGAAGCCGAGATAACAATTTAGACCACGTTCGCCATTTTTGATTTTTGAAAATCGGGCCTAAAATTCTAATTTCCCGTCAAAATACACCTCCTAATACCGAATTTCACAAAAATCGATGGACTGGAAGCCAAGATAGCAATTTAGACCACGTTCGTCATCTTGGATTTTTGAATTTTGAAAATCGGACCTTAAATTCTAATTTCCCGTCGAAATATACCCCCTTATACCGAATTTCACAAAAATCGATCGATATCAGGAAACGATATAGCATTTTAGGCCACGGCCGCCATCTTTTGGATTTGGAAATTTTGAAAATCTGACCAAAAATTCGAGTTCCCCGTCGAAAAGTACCTTGGATCTCCGAGTTCCACCAAAATCGATCAAACAGGAGCCGACTTAGCATTTTAGGCCACGGCCGCCATCTTGGATTTGGAAATTTTGAAAATCTGACCAAAAATTCGAGTTCCCCGTCGAAAAGTACCCTGGATCTCCGAGTTCCACATAAATCGATCAAACAGGAGCCGACTTAGCATTTTAGGCCACGGCCGCCATCTTGGATTTGGAAATTTTGAAAATCTGACCTTAAATTCAAGTTTCTCGTCGAAAAATACCCCAGGATACCGAGTTTCACGAAAATCGATATAACAGGAGCCGACTTAGCATTTTAGGCCACGGCCGCCATCTTGGATATGGAAATTTTAAAAATCTGACCAAAAATTCGAGTTCCCCGTCGAAAAGTACCCTGGATCTCCGAGTTCCACAAAAATCGATCAAACAGGAGCCGACTTAGCATTTTAGGCCACGGCCGCCATCTTGGAATTGGAAATTTTGAAAATCTGACCCAAAATTCAAGTTTCTCGTCGAAAAATACCCCAGGATACCGAGTTTCACGAAAATCGATATAACAGGAGCCGACTTAGCATTTTAGGCCACGGCCGCCGTCTTGGATATGGAAATTTTAAAAATCTGACCAAAAATTCGAGTTTCTCGTCGAAAAATACCTGTGGATACCGAGTTTCACGAAAATCGATCAAACAGGAGCCGACTTAGCATTTTAGGCCACGGCCGCCACCTTGGATTTTGAGATTTTGAAAATCCGACCAAAAATTCGAGATCCCCCGAGAAAAATACCCCCGCTTACCAATTTCCACAACCATTCGTCGAAAAATACCTCCTAAAACCTTACATTTCGTCTATAAGGCAGTGACGTCACGCAACAGGATTGAACCTGTTCGGCGCGATGCGCGTAAACAACCGCGTATCTCCAATGTAATACTATATGGAGGAATAACTTTTCGCTCTTGCAGGCATCCGAGGCAGCGGATTTGAATGGGAATAATTTTAATCGACTCCTCATCACAATAGCTAAGCGTGTACCAATTTTAAAGGAAATCGCTTCGGCCAATTTTTATCTAGCGGGGGCAGAGTGAGTGGGAACAGCAGCTTTATACATATAGAGTAAAGAGTAATGAAGTTAATCGATTTTATATAAATTGCCAAACTAATTCATACTTTGCATTTTTCGATCAATGCCATTTTCAAAGAGCTCGATGTCCTGGCACAACTGCACTACAAGTGTCACGATAGAGCACTTTAGTGGACGCACGACCCTCTGAAGTGTCTCCACCTCATTCTGATGAAAAAAAATGTGACTAAGAATTATTTCATCCTCCTTCCGCTGGTTTCGAATCATTATCCCCGCTTTACAAAATGGAGACTAAACAAATAGACGGATAATAAGGCAATTAATGGTCCAAAACCGCCAACAAACAATTTTAGGTAATTTTGGCAACACTGCAATGTGTTCGGCTCCTTATTTTTTACATCGATTCATGGCACTCAGTGTGAATTTTATTATCTTCACTTAATTTGTCCAGAAATTACTCTGCAGATGGGTAAAAAAGGAGACATAAAGCAAAAACCGCAAAAAAAACCGCAATCTTCGCTCATTTTTCAAAGTTTGGCGCCCGCCAGCGCGCTTAATTTTGCCCGTAGGCAAAAAAATGTGTAGAAACCATGTTATAGGAAATTTAACAAGCTTTATTTCAAAAAATAACTAATTTTGTCGTCAGATCAATTTTTGGAGAGTTACAGGCCATAATCCGCAAAAAATGCCGATTTTAGGCCATTTTTGCCAAATTTGGCAACTTTCCGGTCCGAATTTAATGGCGCAAAGTTGCAATTCGGATTCACCATCAAAAATTACATGGGAATCGATGAAAACATTGCTACCCGCGATTTTTGCAGGCTATAACCCCTTTCATGGCTTATTTGCCTGGACTAGCGGTTTTCCCAAGACATGTTGTGCAACCGCTTCGAGGATTTTAGTATATTTTTTACATAAAAAGAAGTTAGCAATTATGCTTTATCAAATGTGTGATACCCCTGAATAAAGTTAGTAACCCTATGGAACATCGGATATTCTTCAACAACACATCAACCTGAAACCTGTACCAAGACGACGCCCGTCCGCACACGTCAAACCTCACGCTCGAGTGAATGGAGCAGGAGGGCATGGTGGTCCTCCTCCTCCTCCATCCACCCTGCGGTCCGGATCTTGCACCTTGCGACTAGCATTCCAATAGGACAATTTTGGTGAAATGGGAACAACATCTCTGTTTGTGCCTGGAACATGCAGGAAAGTACTTCAAAAAAGAAAACAGAAGCTAGACTCATCAGATGAAGAGTAATTGAGTATGTTAACTTCAAAATAGGCCTCCATGCTCCCCTCCCCGCCTATTAGGGACCTCACTCAGAGTGCATAAGGTTAATAGTTAAAAGATGATTCAGTTAATATGGTAAAGAATGCTTACCTTAGTGACTGAATCGTTAACGTTGATGGCAGGGACTTTGAGTTTGTCTTCTTTGAACATTTTGTACAAATTATGTACGCCCGTTGTAGTTTCTTCTGAGATTCCCTTGATGTTGTCTAAATACTGAGGGAATTTCTCGTGCACCAAGGTTGTTAAATCACCACCATCATCCAAGATCATATTTAGAGGCTGAAAAAAAATAATTATGAGGAAGAAAAGTAAAACGAAGACAGTTTTTTAATTATATGGGTGTTTCCTCCTTCCTCAACTTTTAAATTGGAGCTTTCTTAGACAAACTGCACAGAACGGCTGAGTCTGCGATAGCTATAGAAAACAGAACTGATGGCATAATTACAGTAGATATGTTGAGAATAATGGGGTAGTTGCATGCAGCTAGGGTTATAGATCTTAGGACTGATTTTAATAGAACTTTTCGCGAAAAATCCGTTTTTCGCATCTGCAAGTTCTGAGTTTGAGTCAAAAGCTCCGAAAAAATTCTGCAAAAACTCGCAAAATTGCGGTAAGAAATAAACGATTTCCATTGGCAGTGACGTCAGTTGGTATACACGGCCCCGGCCACCGCCATCACCCCTATCTCGCCGCACAATACTGCACCATTTGCATTAGCGGATCCAGCAAATTGGCAACATTGTTATTCTCCGTTTAAACCTATGGAAATGTATCGATTCTTGGGGGGGCAAGGTGCTCCGACAAAAATCGATTATTTAACATAGGTTTAAATGGAGGGAATCCGGTGTTGCCAAATTGCTGGATCCGCCTCTGACCATTTGTCTCGGATTGGCCGGTTGAGTAAACGGAGGAGAAGCTTCTCAGGAGTTGATAATTTCGCGTTGCAACATTGCGGAACGAAATAATACGGCCTAGACATACTTTTCCCTTGCGCTATCTTGAGCATGAGCTCAAACACAGCACTAGTCGCGAGTGGGAAAATGATATCAACAAGTCATTGAGGTTATAGTTGTGACTTTTGGTCACCGACGCCAAGTGAGCCCAACTCGAGCTCTGATTGGCTGCGACGCACAAACTTTGCCACAGCAGTCCGATTGCACTCGAATCCGACGGACCGCACGGTTCCCGGCGGCGGTAGAAAACACGCGAAGGCGGAAAGCTCTATTTCATCTTTCCTTTCGCCAGGAAATCATGATAGAGAGTAGGTTGTCCCAAATTTGAGCCATCCAAAAAAATTTCTCGGATCATCGATGTTCGGTGGTTTTATTAGTGTATTTTCCGAAGAAAATACACTATTGCATTATCCCATGATGTCGGACCCAGACCTGAGACATTGTGAAGAGCACCGATTACGGGTCGTAGATCACGAAAATATATGCTATTCAAATTCATGTGTATATATATATATGTATATGTATATATATATATATATATATATAATATATATATATGTTCTAATTTCATGGTTATTTTATGTTTAATAAAGCGAACTTCATGAGTTGTTTAACCGTACATTTATTTATTTTAAACAAAAAATTTTTAATGCGACGTTTCGGTGCTTATTATTCGCACCATCTTCAGGCAGAGACTGAGGCGACAAAACAAGGAAAAACGAGAAATAAACACCTAGTCCTCCGACCCAACACGGTCAGGGAAGAGAGGAAAAGATAATTACAATCTAACGAACATTACAAACATTGTTGCCTGAGTTACAGCTATTAATAAATGGTCGACAAAACAAAGGGTAACAATTAAAAGGTATCAGTGCCTACCAAATAGTCCTCAAAATGGGAAAATTCCGTCCGTGAATTCAGAGCGTTGTTATTTTTGAGGATGCTTAACCCTTCTAAATTTAAACGGACCTGCTCATTTTTCTCTTGTTTTAGCACCCTGGTGTTATCATAATCAAATTGATGGTTTGTTTCTTTTACGTGCTGCTTAAGTGCCGTTTTTTCATGCTTATTAAACTTGTGTCCGTCAAGGCGCTTATGTACATACTGTGAAGTCTGCCCAATGTAGACCCCTGGGCACCCTTTGCATGGGATTTCATAAACCACGTCGGACATTTTCTCGTTTGGGATTTTGGTTTTTAGAGCTGATTTAAACCCTTTCAAATTACACTTATTTGTTGTTACTAGCGATAATCCAAATGGTTTTATTGCGGCACTTAATTTTTCAGAACATGAGGACAAATATGGTCCAACCACCGTCTCTTCTTTTTCGGTTAGGTTTCCCTATTTTTGCGAGGGGGGAAACCGTTGTAACCGTGTTTCAATTTTTGCAGAGGTAATAAATTCTTGCTACAACGGTTTCCCCCCTCGCAAAAATAGGGAAAAAGAAGAGACGGTGGTTGGACCATATTTGTCCTCATGTTCTGAAAAATTAAGTGCCGCAATAAAACCATTTGGATTATCGCTAGTAACAACAAATAAGTGTAATTTGAAAGGGTTTAAATCAGCTCTAAAAACCAAAATCCCAAACGAGAAAATGTCCGACGTGGTTTATGAAATCCCATGCAAAGGGTGCCCAGGGGTCTACATTGGGCAGACTTCACAGTATGTACATAAGCGCCTTGACGGACACAAGTTTAATAAGCATGAAAAAACGGCACTTAAGCAGCACGTAAAAGAAACAAACCATCAATTTGATTATGATAACACCAGGGTGCTAAAACAAGAGAAAAATGAGCAGGTCCGTTTAAATTTAGAAGGGTTAAGCATCCTCAAAAATAACAACGCTCTGAATTCACGGACGGAATTTTCCCATTTTGAGGACTATTTGGTAGGCACTGATACCTTTTAATTGTTACCCTTTGTTTTGTCGACCATTTATTAATAGCTGTAACTCAGGCAACAATGTTTGTAATGTTCGTTAGATTGTAATTATCTTTTCCTCTCTTCCCTGACCGTGTTGGGTCGGAGGACTAGGTGTTTATTTCTCGTTTTTCCTTGTTTTGTCGCCTCAGTCTCTGCCTGAAGATGGTGCGAATAATAAGCACCGAAACGTCGCATTAAAAATTTTTTGTTTAAAATAAATAAATGTACGGTTAAACAACTCATGAAGTTCGCTTTATTATATATATATATGTATGTATGTATGTATTTCCGCCTTTTGAAGATTTTTTGATTTTTGAGTGGTTTTATCTTTCTTACGTTGATAGATATTTTGACCAATTTTTTTGCATTTTGTAGAGACTCATTAGGACTACTATTCTGCGAAAAAAAATTGAAATTTGAGGCAAAATATTTTGAGGGGTGGGGCTCAAAAGTGGGGGGAGGTCAAATCTTGTCCACTCGATAACTCGAGCGAAAATGAATATTTTGAGCTGAAATTTTTACGGGTGGTAGTTCTCCCCTAGGACTGGTTTGGTATTGAATTTGAGCTAAATCGGCCGAGCCGTTTAAAAATGGCGAGCTTTGAAACTTTTAGGCGAGGGGTGCGCGGCATGAGGGGAGCCGGCCGGAGCAGGGCCGCACAGTGGGTCGGGGGAGAAAGTTTTTGGACAAGCTGATCGTCGCACAGTGGGTCAGGGGAGAGAAGTTTTTGGACAAACTTTTCGTCGCACAGTGGGTCAGGGGAAGGAAGATTCTGGACAAATTGTTCGTCGCACAGTGGGCCAGGTTAAATGATCTGTTCTTGAAACTATTCCTAAAAATGGTGTCTTGCCAAAAATTGAGAGGCGATAAAAGATTTTCTTTTGAATCAGAAAATAGGTGTTCTTGCGCCTAGCATTCACTCTTCAGAAGTATAAAAAAAAGGCTTTTAATTCTTGGTGCAACGTTGATGTGACTTGGTGCGCTTTTGCTAAACTCCATTCCCACATCTGTCCTCAACAAAGAATAACTGTGCTGCTCTTATGCCTCAAGAAATTAATTCATTCCCTTACAGATTGATCCCCCCCCCCCTTCGGAAAATACACTCTTCCCGCGGTGGACGCGCGGGTCGCTTAAGAAGACAGAACAACTGGAATGGACACTCAAACTAAAAAGCGCGTCCTGGGGGGGCTTGGGGGGGGCGAAGCCCCCCCAAAAAACCGGCGCGGAGCGAAGCGGAGCGCCGGTTTTTGTGTCATTATATCAAGCATTTAATATCCCCAAATTTGAGCGAAATCGGATGATTTTTAGTGCTGCCGCAACGCGGTTTTAGTTGCGGCGAAAATTTTTGATACTCGCCTTCTTAGCGTTTTGGACGCAACTTTTAATGGCAGTTAGAAGCAATTAAAGGAATCAAGTTGATTTTTATCGTGACTTTGCATAGTATACTTTCAAGTAGTAATGTTTCTTTTGACGAAAAATCTATTTTTTGTACCCCCGAACATCGGTAGAAAATACAATGAAGAAGGGGTGTTCAAGCGTGTTCCTCGAAACTGATGATGCGATGAACCTCTACGAAAATGATTTAGGATTCAAAGTATAGGCAAAGTGAAAAAATAAACCAAGAGCAGGGGAGGAGGGTTGTCACTTGCAAAGTGAAGACCCCCCCCCCCCCACCTGTCAAGAATGTCCCCACACTTAGCAATACGTAAGACAAGGAAAACAGAGAGCGTAGGTTATGATCAAGGAAATAATGGAGTATAATGGGTAATAGGAGTATAATGGTATAATATAATGGGTTGATCGACTTAAAAAAATGTTGCATGAACTTTAAGTCCTCAGTTTTAGGTCAAAATATTTAGGACCAAGATTATACTCCATTATTTCCTTCGATCGTAATCTACGCTTACTGTTTTACTCGCCTTACGTATTGCTAAGTGCGAGGGCATTCTTGACGGGTAGGGGGGAGAAAGTTCCTTCGTCAAACTTTTCCTGCAGAATCATCATCAAAAATATGCTTCGAAATGATGCTTTTGTAATGGGGGGGGGGGGGGGAGGGACACCGAGGGCTGTGGGAAAATTTTATAAGAAATCAGAAAATGGTGCTATTCGTAAAGATACGAACAACCGCTCTTGTGTTTTGGCCGGCAAAACCGATTTAGGGCACTTACGCCTCTCCCCTCCCTCCCCCTCCCCCCCAATGGGCCTGTTGCAAACTTTTGCTAGAGCAGAATGAAGAGTTGTTTCCCATAGATAATGCCTTAAAAATCACGATGAGCGCATCGGCAAAGTCTGAAATGCACTCATAAATTCACAATCTGCGTAAGAAATTTGCGTTATTTTGAGCTTCCCGCTTCAAAAACGATACTACTGCACAGGTGAACATTTTGTTAAAGGAGTCGCTCCATCGTCGGCAATATTCATCATGGCCGACGCTTGCGCAGTTCCTCGCGTAATTCGAGGAGAACTCAAGGTCAATTAAGGCGGGCGAGGAAAATATGAACGTAAACACGCCGATTGTTATCTGGTTTAATCCTGTTTAGGTGTTATCTCGTTCCATCACACTAGAGTACCTATATTGAGAGAGTATGGCCACTGGGCCCCATGGAGAGGCTTAGCACCCAAAAATGGCGGTGCTTTGTTTTGGTTTTTGTGGATGGGAGGGGGGTCATTGCCAACTTTTGACGGTTATCACCAACCGCACTTGCTGCCAACCTTACTACATCTAAGATAATTTTTCTCAAAACTTGCACACGATTAGCCTTAAAAATATATAAAGATGTCGCAATAGTGCATTTGAGTAAATTTCTCGTTACGATAAGCAAAGGAAACTACATTTTGAGTCATTTTGTTTTACATTAATTTATGGCGTCCGCCATTTTTGGGTCCTAAGGGCTCCATTTAGCCTAAGATGGCTGAGCCAATCAGAGATGGTAACCCCAGTGGCCATACTCTCTCAATATAGGTACTCTACATCACACGTGTTTTGGCGGACTGGCGTCGGCCATGATGAGTATTGCCGCCAATGGAACGACTCGTCTAACAAAATGTTCACCTGTACCGTAGTATCGTTTTCGAAGCGGGAAGCTCAAAAAATCGCAAATTTCTTACGCAGATTGTGAAGTTATGAGTGCATTTCAGGCTTTGCCGATGTGCTCATCGTGATTTTTGAGGCATTATCTGTAGGAAACAACTCTTAGTTTTGCTCTTGCAAAAGTTTGCAACAGGCCCATTCCAAACCCGTCACGCTATCAATAAGGATCTTTCTGGAGGGACTGAGGGGGTCGTAAGGACTCCTTCTGCCAAAAATCAACTTGCTATTGATTTTTTCCCTAAACTTTTACACAAGTCCTGGACTAATTGCTTAAGAGCAAAAAATAAAGTTTTTTGTCAATTTTAAGGGGTCCGAAATAAAATTTTAGGGTTTGCAAAGTCAAAATAAACATTACTACTTGAAAGTATACTATGTAAAGTCACGATAAAAAACAATTTGATGCCTGTAATTGCTGCTAACTGCCATTAAAAGTTGCGTCAAAAACGTTAAAAAGGCGAGTCTCAAAAATTTTCGCCGCGACAAAAACCGCGTTGCGGCAGCACTAAAATTCATCCGATTTCGCTCAAATTTAGGGGTAGTAAATCCTTAACATAATGGCACAATAAAACCACCAAACATCGATGATCCGAGAAATTTTTTTGGATGGCTCAAAGGGACGCCCTAATGGAGAGCCTTCAAAATTGTTTTAACATTATTAATCAAATTCCGGAATTTTCATCGACGCCAAGAAATCAAGTCTATATAAAAAATAGATTTTTCGCGAATTTTGAGAAAGACCGTATACAGCACCGTGATCATAGTGAAGGCATCTGACGTCTTAGACGACTCGGCCACCGCTCAAATGAAGATAAGTGGCGCGAATTTTACGGAGATAAGTGTAGAGCTGATGCGCAGGCTACACAGCTACTGCGCAACCTCCTTAACCACTGCGCATCCTCCCGCGCATAGCGGTAGCAGCACCGGAGCATTCTGTAAACTCACTCACTTTTATAACGTGATTTTAAAAAAACCTGGGTCCTTTTTCCAAAATCTTATTAAAGCGGGCTCATCTAGGGCCTATTACCTGTCGATTTACGCAAAAATCATGGAAATCGGCCCGGTAGAACGCTCAAACGGACTATGACAAAAAGTATAAATTTACATTGTTTAAATGGGAGAATTCGCAACTTTACCACGCACGGTGCTCCTGAACTCACTTTAATTGCGACTTTGTTGTACATCAAAAATTGAGGTTGGAGGTTGTAGTGGAGTACTCCCTGATGGGTTTTTGGGCAATTTCGAAATAGGTTGTCGGAGCTCCTGGAAAAATAATCGCATTTTTGTGGTTTTTTAGGGGTAAAATAGGAAAATTGGCCTCGGGGCGACAAATTCAAACCCCCTCTCCCTCATCCTTGCCCTGACCGATCTGAATTTTTAGTATGTTTTCACCTAGTATAAGATGTGACTTTTCTGAAATTTTCATGCCCATACACAATTTTCTGCCCCCGCGGCAGCGTTGCCAAGTTGCGAACTCCAAAATATCGAATTTAATGATAAAATGAAGGTTTCGGAGTGTGATTTCCATTCAAAATCAAAAATTCACATTGTAAGTTGTAGCACGGTACTGCCTGATGGGGTTTTGGCCAATATCGAAGTAGAGTGTTTGAGTTTTTTGGAAAATAATCGAATTTTTGTAGTTTTTTAAGGGTAAAATAGCACACTGGGCATGGGGCGACAAATTAAACCTCTTCTCCCTCATCCTTGCCGTGACCGATCTGAACTTTTAGTATGTATTAACCTGGTATAAGATGTGACTTCTCTGAAATTTTCACGCTCATACAAAATTTTTTGCCCCCCGCGGCAGCGTTGCCAAGTTGCGAACGCCAAAATATCGAATTTCATGATAAAATGAAGGTTTCGAAGTGTGATTTCGAAAAGTACCGCCGGGTACTAAATTTCATGTAAATCCGTCGATAAATACCCCCTCAAACCTGAAATTTCATCTACAATGCTGTGATGTCACGCGACAGGATTGAACCTGTTCAGCGCGGTTCGCGTAAACAACCGTGTATCCCCGACACATTAGTATAGGGAGAAACAACTTTTCTTTCTTTTTGGGCTTCAGCGGCATTTTTTTCTAAATTTGATTCTTTAGGCATGTAGAGGTGGTTCTTAGCTTCATTCTTGCCAAGTTTGAAGGAAATCGCTCCGACAGTTTTTTGTAAATTGTTGTTGAAATCTCGGTACAGTAGCTTTATATAATTAATTATCTTCTATACTATAAGCTCCAAGACCTCCTAATTTTGCGAAACTGGTAACGCTTAGTTCCAGCATTCTACCGGGCCGATTTTCATGATTTTTGCGGCTATCGACGGGCAATTGTCTCTAGATAAGCCAACTCTTTTCAGATTTTCAAAATATGGCCCAGGTTTTTTTTTATTACGTGCACGGTGCTCCTGAACTCACTTTAATTGCGACTTTGTTGTACATCAAAAATTGAGGTTGGAGGTTGTAGTGGAGTACTCCCTGATGGGTTTTTGGGCAATTTCGAAATAGGTTGTCGGAGCTCCTGGAAAAATAATCGCATTTTTGTGGTTTTTTAGGGGTAAAATAGGAAAATTGGCCTCGGGGCGACAAATTAAACCCCCTCTCCCTCATCCTTGCCCTGACCGATCTGAATTTTTAGTATGTTTTCACCTAGTATAAGATGTGACTTTTCTGAAATTTTCATGCCCATACACAATTTTCTGCCCCCGCGGCAGCGTTGCCAAGTTGCGAACGCCAAAATATCGAATTTCATGATAAAATGAAGGTTTCGAAGAGTGATTTCCATTCAAAATTTCACTAGGAATGTGCAAGCTGAGAGCTTTCGATTAGAAAAGACATATTTGAGCAATTTAGAGTTGCAGTGTTGCCAGCTTTCGATTTAAAATTCGTCAAAATGACCCAAATCGCGTTGCAACCTCAAGCGCTGGATTTTTATTTCGTTCAGAATTGGTTATTACGGTTCTTCTGTACTCTATGCATTTAGGTACCATGAAAATTATGCCATTACTTATTTGATGGATGCAGCTAACTCAAAAAGAGAGGCCGGATAAAGCGATGAGTCGGGGGAAAACGAGCGGTTCGGGTTGACAGAAAGTTCTTAAATCTACTCCATCACCAGAAAGTAGAATTTGAGAACTTTCTCCCACCCCCCAAACCTTATCCCTGTTGCAGTCAATCCTTTGAACATCTTATCTGAAATTTTGCCCCCGAATTTTCCCCCAAAAACATGAAAAATAAAAAACAAATAAAATGGGTGGATACCGACGATTCAAATAACGCTATGAAGTCCCTGAATTCGACCTCCTCTCATACAGCGGATTGGATAGTTCGAATCCAGAAGACTTCTTACTGTAAAGAAAATACCTTCGACAATTTAAAGAATAAAAAAATTACAAAAGATCACAATAAATTTGACTAATGTTAAAAATTAACTCCCTCATAAAAAAAAAATAAACTAGATAACGAAATTAAAAATGTTTTGTAAATTTTTGGTTGTATAAGACATGTTTGACAACAGAGTTTGCCATGAATGGTATGTTTCCTCATTTAGTCCAGAAATATTTTATTTTTCGGAATGTCAAACATGTCCTATACAACCAAAAATTTACAAAACATTTTTAAGTCTTCTGGATTCGAACTATCCAATCCGCTGTATGAGAGGAGGTCGAATTCAGGGACTTCATAGCGTTATTTGAATCGTCGGTATCCACCCATTTTATTTGTTTTTATTTTTCATGTTTTTGGGGGAAAATTCGGGGGCAAAATTTCAGATAAGATGTTCAAAGGATTGACTGCAACAGGGATAAGGTTTGGGGGGTGGGAGAAAGTTCTCAAATTCTACTTTCTGGTGATGGAGTAGATTTAAGAACTTTCTGTCAACCCGAACCGCTCGTTTTCCCCCGACTCATCGCTTTATCCGGCCTCTCTTTTTGAGTTAGCTGCATCCATCAAATAAGTAATGGCATAATTTTCATGGTACCTAAATGCATAGAGTACAGAAGAACCGTAATAACCAATTCTGAACGAAATAAAAATCCAGCGCTTGAGGTTGCAACGCGATTTGGGTCATTTTGACGAATTTTAAATCGAAAGCTGGCAACACTGCAACTCTAAATTGCTCAAATATGTCTTTTCTAATCGAAAGCTCTCAGCTTGCACATTCCTAGTGAAATTTTGAATGGAAATCACTCTTCGAAACCTTCATTTTATCATGAAATTCGATATTTTGGCGTTCGCAACTTGGCAACGCTGCCGCGGGGGCAGAAAATTGTGTATGGGCATGAAAATTTCAGAAAAGTCACATCTTATACTAGGTGAAAACATACTAAAAATTCAGATCGGTCAGGGCAAGGATGAGGGAGAGGGGGTTTAATTTGTCGCCCCGAGGCCAATTTTCCTATTTTACCCCTAAAAAACCACAAAAATGCGATTATTTTTCCAGGAGCTCCGACAACCTATTTCGAAATTGCCCAAAAACCCATCAGGGAGTACTCCACTACAACCTCCAACCTCAATTTTTGATGTACAACAAAGTCGCAATTAAAGTGAGTTCAGGAGCACCGTGCACGTAATAAAAAAAAACCTGGGCCATATTTTGAAAATCTGAAAAGAGTTGGCTTATCTAGAGACAATTGCCCGTCGATAGCCGCAAAAATCATGAAAATCGGCCCGGTAGAATGCTGGAACTAAGCGTTACCAGTTTCGCAAAATTAGGAGGTCTTGGAGCTTATAGTATAGAAGATAATTAATTATATAAAGCTACTGTACCGAGATTTCAACAACAATTTACAAAAAACTGTCGGAGCGATTTCCTTCAAACTTGGCAAGAATGAAGCTAAGAACCACCTCTACATGCCTAAAGAATCAAATTTAGAAAAAAATGCCGCTGAAGCCCAAAAAGAAAGAAAAGTTGTTTCTCCCTATACTAATGTGTCGGGGATACACGGTTGTTTACGCGAACCGCGCTGAACAGGTTCAATCCTGTCGCGTGACATCACAGCATTGTAGATGAAATTTCAGGTTTGAGGGGGTATTTATCGACGGATTTACATGAAATTTAGTACCCGGCGGTACTTTTCGATGGGAAACTCGAATTTTTGATAAGATTTCTAAAATCTCAAAATTCAAGGTGGCGGCCGTGGCCTAAAATGCTAAGTCGTGTCCGGTTTGATCGAATATCGTAAAACTCGGTTACGGGGGGTATTTATCGACGGGAAACTCGAATTTTTGGTGAGATTTTCAAAATTTCAAAATCCAAGATGGCGGGCCTTAAACGGTATCCTGGCAATTTCTCGAAAAAATCGAAAATTTAGCAACAAAGATGGCGTCGGGGCGAGCTCAGGACATCATCCAACATTTCTGGAAAGAATTGAGCGTTCTTTTTATGCAAAAACGGTCCACCCTACACCAACCGAACCACTGCGCGACGCTTCTCGTGCCCTTCCCTTCCAGTCCCTTCCGGCCCTTCTCCGCTTCTCCGCCACCCATACCCGAGGCTCGGACACCGACGCTCACGAGGCTTTGCTCATCGTCATCGACCCGGGTGGTCTGATCGCCACCCAGATAAGACCACCCGGGCCGGTGATGGTCCGGCCAGCGGGACCTCCGTTCACGCACATAAAACGGCAAATAACTCGAAAACCGCACATGGGATCTCTTAGGGCCCATGAGATCTTTTGATCAGCATGTCTAGCTGAGTAACACATCACACTTTCATCAGATTTGACCGGGGAGGATTTCCCGTAAGGATGGTGCAGGGTCCTTTTTTAAAATATACTTTCATACTCAGTTGACCTCAAACTTTTAGAAATTGAATGAAAAAAATTGCATGCAACTACCTTATTTGGAAGGAAAGCTGGATAAAGGAAAGAATGTTGAAATGAAAATTACCTTGCCATCTGGAAAAACCAGTGTTTGCTCAATGCACCATAAATATTCTTCATCCGTTTCACCTTTCCATGCATAAACTGGCACACCACGTTTTGCAATTGCTGCTGCAGCATGATCTTGTGTACTAAAAATATTACAACTAGACCACTGGACCTGAGCATAAATGTTAAAAAGGTAGAGTTGTAAGAAAGGTGCTTTGCTGTTGATGAAGATAAGTGAGTAAACTAGAAAGTTTAGGTTTGTTTAGCCCGTTTAACAGCTCCATAGAGGTCGATCACTTCGCAAGCCACCATGAACAAGCAGGTTCTTCAAATTATCCAATAAAGAAACGGACTTTAATGAATAGATAAAAAGTAGATGGGGTGCAGAATAATTGATGCTCAAACTTCCTGAAGTAGAAATTAATTATTGACATATAATTGAAAACCAAAAGTTTAATTGCCGAGATGCTTTTACACACGGGACTCAACAAATAGGAAATGGTAATGAAAAATTCTGACAGAAGGAAGTCTGTGAGACTGTCGAGGAGACTTAAAAAAACGGAAAAAATAAAAAAATTGCCGTCATGCTGCAGAAAAGTTTGATAAATCACTTGGCATTACATACCATTTCTACGATGGGCACCTTCTCGTATCTTCTACTGATTTGGTAGAAGTCAAAATATTTATAATTTATGAAATTGCTGGAGTTGCTGCTTTTCTGCAGCATGACGTCGATTTCTTCATTTTTTTCGTGTTTTTTATTTTTTCCTATTTTTTCAAGTTTCATTAATTTGCTGTTCTCATAGGATAATATCACTACAATGTCAAAGCAAAAACTTCGGTAACCTCTGACACAGTGCGGTTGAAGTCACTTATGAACAACTTTTAATGTACATCAAATATTCATGTTGGAGGTTGTAGGTAGGACCTCCCTGATGGGTTTTTGGGCAATTTCGAAATCGATTATCGTAGCTCTCAGAAAAAGAATCGCATTTTTATGGTTTTTTAGGGGTAAAATAGCAAAATTGGCCTTGGGGCGACAAAATAACCCCCCCCCCCCTCCCTCATCCTTGCCGGATCTGAATTTATAGAATGTTTTCACTCAGTATAAGATCTGACACTCCTGAAATTTTCATGCCCGTACAACATTGTTTGCCCCCCGCGGCAGCGTTGCCAAGTTGCAGACTCCAAAATATCGAATTTGATGATAAAATGAAGGTTTCGAAGTGGGATTTCCATTCAAAATCAAAAATTTAAATCGTTGGTTGTAGTGGGGCACTACCTGATGAGTTTTTGGCCAATTTCAAAATAGAGTGTGTGAGCTTTTTGAAAAATGATTGAATTTTTTTGGTTTTCTAGGGGCAATTAGCAAACTGGGCATGAAGCAACAAATTAAACCCCCTCTCCCTCACCCTTGCCTTGACATTTATACCTAGTATAAGATGTAACTTTTCTAAAATTTTCATGCCCGTAAAAAATGTTTTGCCTCCCCCCCCCCCTCGGTGGCAGCGTTGCCAAGTTGTAGACACAAAAATATCGAATTTGACGATAAAATGAAGGTTTCGAGGGGTGATTCCGTTCAAAATTTTACAAAAAAAGTGCAATCGGAGAGTTTTCGATTAGAAAAGGCATATTTGAACAATTTAGAATTGCAGTGTTGCCAGCTTTACAATTTAAAATTCGTAAAAATGACCCAAATAGCGTTGTAACCTCAAGCGCTGGATTTTTATTTCGTTCCGAATTGGTCAGTACGATTCAGATCGGTCAAGGCAAGGATGAAGGAGGGGGGCGGGGGAAGGGGGGTTTCAAATGTCGCCCCAAGGCCAATTTTGCTATTTTATCCCTAAAAAACCACAAAAATGCGATTATTTTTCAAAGAGCTCCGACAGCCGATTTCGAAATTGCCCAAAAACCCATCAGGGAGGAAGAGAGGTCCTACCTACAACCTCCAACTTGAATTTTTGATCTACATTAGAAGTAGTTAATAAGTGACTTCAACCACACCGTGCTGAAGGAAAGAAAAAAAGCTGGAATAGCACCACAAGTCAAGACCCAGACTTGCTGTCCCGATTTCTTAATATCATGTGTGTTTATCTATAAAATCGGGACCGTCCAGTTCTCTAAATCACTGCCGTCCGAATGGCACCCTCTCAAGTTTTTTTTTTTTTTTTTTTTTTTTTTTTTTTTTTTTTTTTTTTTTTTTGTCGGATATCACTTTGTTTTGGATCAGGTATTTTCTTTAAACCTCCCAGAGAATGGCTACAGATGTTTTCATAAAATAATAACACACAGTAGATCAGTGTAGATCTTTTAAAATTGGCATCACAAAGCGACCTCTGAGGTGCTTTTAGTTGGACACGTCAATTAGTGCTGTTAAAGTGCAACTCAAGATTCCGTTCGGTCAAAGTGAAGACAATTTCTTTCTGTTCTTTTTCTGTTTGTTTTTGTTTTGACTTTTTTACCTACTCCCACTTTGAAATCACTGGTGACAAGAAATTTATTATTGAAAGAAAATACCTTATCTTCCGAAAGTAAAATCTCAACCAAACAATTTTAAGACATTTTCAGTCTAAATGACATAATCACTTACAAATCTAGGGACTTTCACGACTACTTTTCCATACGAGTAGGGAGAAAATGGGGACTTAACCAGGTAAAAAATCCAATAAAAATCGTACAGCGTTGCATGATGGTGCAAAAAAATACGAATTAAGTTACAGTGTTGTATAGGGATTATTGTTCAATATGGCAACGCTGTAAAGTAAAAGTATTGCATGTTGCCCCTTCAATAATGGGGTTATGCAATCGTGTAATGTAGCCCCTTCAATCTGCGGTTCATGCAATGGTGTATTTTTCAAGATGGCGCAGCAGCGTTGCCGGACGGTGGACATAAATAAATGATTTATTTATTGGTGAAATTTTGCAACATCGCATTTTACAGTATTGCCAGATGGGGCGAGAAATTAGTTAATTTTTCGATACAATGTTGCCAGATTGTGCAAAAAATTCGGATTTTCGGACTTGGAAAATTTTCGGTTTCGGAAGACCGTATCTAACAGTATGGGCCTGGTATCGGATACTGTAGATTACGGTCTGATCCGGGAAATTGAAAAATTTTCGGAAAATCACCCTCCTCCGATCCGTTGCGGATCGATGCGATTCTTTTCCACTTTCGAAGATCGGAAAACTGTACAGACCGAATTTTAATACGACTTTTCGTTTCCAAGATTTCTGACTTGTAAAATTTTCGGTTTCGAAAGACCGTATTTTACAGTATGGGCCTGGTATCGGAGACTGGAGAGTAGGGTCTGATTCGGTAATTTTCATTTTTTAGTAGTGTGCGCTTGGAAATGCGTACGGGAACCTTATGTTTTGCGATGAGCGACTGGGATTGGATATTGCAATATTCAGTTTGATGAATCAAAAAATTTTATTATTATTATTTTTTTTTTTTTGTTTTTTTTTTTTGTTGGATATTTACAGTTAAAGTTACAGTTTAAAACAGTTCGCGTTAGAAAACGCAAACGCGTTCAGAAAACGCAAACGCGTTCAGAAAACGCAAACGCGTTTAGAAAACGTACACGTTCAGAAAATGTGCGTGTTCTAAAAACGTGGGGGTTGTCAACCACAAACATCGATTCCTTCTCCTTCTCCGAACTTTAAATCAACACTTATATCATCAACTTTCCGATTGTTATTTTTCCGGGCCATCCTGATGAAACGGAACTTGCAGTCGGATGATATGTACTTACAGTACAGGTACGGAGCGGAGCAAATAAGCGCCAGTAAACTCAAGATGAATAGAAGAACGTCCGTCAAGGTAGAGGGTGCGCATTTGATTTCCGGACAGACCGGGCATATTGTGATGTTTGCTTCGGATGAGTTTTCCGCTACCGTTGTGGAATTCACTCCAACAACAGCAATGATGATGGTGATGAGAAATATTTTATCAATCATGATTTTTTCCTTGCGATACTGAGAAGAGAATGCATACTATTTATACGAAATCTTTACTATAGAGAGCCGCTCTCCTCTCTCTGGTGTATAATACTATGCGAATCGCACTCAAAAGTCTGCATATCTTCCAGTCCCGTTCGTCTACTTTCTTGCACCCCTGCTTTAAGAAGTACATTATTTCATGCTCGTCTGCGACACGTTCTAGGAGATGGCAAAATCTTTCCGTTATCTCAACTAACCCATAACACCCGACGGGATCGGAAGTGTCTATTGAGCTGAGTTTAAGATGGTGGAACAACTTGTCAGGAAAAAGGAGTCTGGCAAACTTGTTCAAAAGCTCTGCTCGTATTCCTGGAATCTTGAAAGAGAGAGCCACATATACCGTGTCCAAGGTCTTCATCGCTCCAATCGATTGTGATTTGAGGGTTGGAGCGTCCATACTTGACGAGTTCTTGTTTTGAAATGATCGATCACACTTCCTCGACACTATTTATACGTTCCCTGACTAGAATTTTTAATTTTTCCCACTTGCATGAAAGCGTAGTTTTATATCGCTACTATAAATTATGACTACACAGTTTGTCCGAGTGTAATCGAATCTGGTGATTAGCAAATACTACTATATTTACTTCGATCTAAATTACAACGACACAGTTTGTCCGAGTGTAACCGAATCTGGTGATTAAGAAATACTACTATATTAACTTTGATCTAAATCATGACTACACACTTTCTCCGAGTGTAACCGAGTTTGGTGGTGAATGAATACTACTATCATATTTACTCTGAGGTAAATTATGACTTTACAGTTTCTTTTCACTCGGTTATGAAAAGTGTAAATTTGTCTCCGAGCGAAAGTTCGTCGGTCTAGGTTTTGATGACATTAGAAAACCTCGAGTTTAAAATAGTTTTCACTTGTTCACTCTGAAATCTTTTTCAATGAACAGAATCTAGCAAACATCAAGATAGTATAGATTTTCTGTGGTGACAAACTCAGAAAACCCCGAGCTTAAAATAGTATCACTTGTTCGCTCTAAAATTTTCTCAATGAACAGAATCTAGCAAACGTAAAGCTAGTACAGATTTTCTGTTGTGACAAACTCAAAAACTTAGAGCTTAAAGTAGATTCAGTTGTTCGCTCTGAAATTTTCTCAGTGAACAGAATCTAGCAAACGTAAAGATAGTGTAGATTTTCTGTGGTGACAAACTCAGAAAACCCCGAGCTTAAAATAGTATCACTTGTTCGCTCTAAAATTTTCTCAATGAACAGAATCTAGCAAACGTAAAGCTAGTACAGATTTTCTGTTGTGACAAACTCAAAAACTTAGAGCTTAAAGTAGATTCAGTTGTTCCCTCTGAAATTTTCTCAGTGAACAGAATCTAGCAAACGTAAAGATAGTGTAGATTTCCTTTTCTTACCGACTCGGAAAACGTAGAGCTTAAAATAGTATCTTTATCATGGCTGCTCAAGAACAAACACAACAGATTGTTGAAACTTTCATCCAATGTGATATTTGTGATGAATTTTATAAACAAGGCGAAAAGCACGAACACTGTGCGGAACAAATTAAGAAGGAGGAGGGTATCAACGATGAAACGCATATTAAACAGGAGCACAGCACGCTCATCCATTGTGATCTTTGTGATGAGTTTTATGCGGAGGGAGAGAATCATGAGCAATCTCCCGAACATATTGAAAAGATGTCCACCATGAAGGACACCTCATCACCTACCGATGACAACAACGATGAGAATCAAGAATATTGTGACACGTGCAAGGTCTCATACCATAAAAGAGAAAAACATGAAGAATCTGCAAGTCACATAAGAAATTTGTTTGAGACTAAAGTACCGATAGTTCAAGTCGAGACTGCTTGTCAAAGCAGGTTGAAAACATTTTTCATCACGAACCTCCAACCGGAGATTCTCATCATCGATGACTACCTACTAACAGCTAAAGACCTCGTGATTGGAAAAATTAAAGAAGAACTCACCGACGAGGCATTGAAGGTAAATATACTAGTTTACGCCGAGTACGAGAAAGCTGACGATAAGGACAAGGAAGGAATGCAGTTGAAAAAATTTAAGACTAAAAACGAAGCTATTTTCGCGTCAACGGATCTGGACGAGTATTATGAAAAGTTCAGGGCCAAGATCAATAAAGAGTCGTTCGATTTTCACATGAACGGATCCGGGTGGGTGCTGAAGAAGATACAGGGTATGGAGCTACGTGTCAACCGTTATTACGCTTTACATCGAGGAGGAACGTACGTTAAGCTTCCGTTTCGAACGAACAATGTTGTCAATGTAAATAACGGTGAATATAACGATTGTTTCTTCTTCGCAATGTTGGCAAAGTTCGTCCCGAAGGAAGAGAAGTATAAATATGATCCGAATAAATATGTAGATATACTCCATCATTATGATTTCTCGGTCGTTCGATTCCCCACGAGCATAGATGATATTATCAAATTCGAGAAAAGGAACAACGTATCGGTCTCGGTATTTGGGCTCCATGAGAGTTTGGTGTCCAACAAGAAAAAGTATACAGTTTACCCAATTAAAGTTGCCGACCCGGAAAGAGAGGACCACACCGACCTACTATGTCTCTCAACCCCCGTACCTTTCAGTTACCATTATTGCTGGATCAAGAACTTTGAACAACTTGTACGTAATCAGTTGACAAAACATAAAACTCGTATCTACATCTGTAAGAAGTGCTTTACTTACAAGTACTCGATGGAGGAATTGAGTCAACATAAAGTTCTTTGCTCTTTGGTAAGCAAAGACGCATTTCTAGCTTCATTTCCCGACGAGCGATACCTCAAGTTCAAAAATCACCATAAGGAAATAAAACATAATTATGTAATTTATGCAGACTTTGAAGCCTACTTGGAACAACTTCATGGTGACTCGGAGCACCCAGCTTCTGCGTATAGGCGCCACATCTCAAATTCTTACGCTTACCTCCTCGTCACGGAGGATCCCGAATTTAAAATGACGGAACCAAAACTGTACCGTGGCGAGGAAGCACATATCAAATTTCTGGACGATATAATCACTCTCGTAGGAAGAATCAGTGAGAGTTACAACGACAAAGAGGGAAAAATAATCATGACACATGAAGACCGGGCCTCATTTGAAGCGGAAAATAGGTGTGGACATTGTGAGGTGGATTTCTCACAACCAGGTATCGTAAAGGTAAGGGATCATGACCATCAAAAGAGAGCGGGAGGGAAAACAGGGTCCAATTATCGAAAGGCGCTATGTTCAAATTGCAATCTTATTTTCCGACATGAGAAATGTGTTAGAGTCGTCCTGCACAATGGTAGTAGGTATGATTTCCACGAGGTAGTGCTGGCTCTGAACAAGTATCCTCATCGCGTCGACATAATACCACACACGGAGGAAAATTACATCAGCATGACGGTCCATCTGGGTAACAGGTTTTCGATCAAGTTCATCGACTCGTTCCGTTTCCTCCCCGCGTCGTTGGATAAACTGGTTCAGACGATCCCGCGCGAATCTTTCGTTCGCTCACTCGCACAGACAATGAGTTCGATATGGTTTGTCGGAAAGCTCCGTTCCCGTACGATTACGTTGACAATCCGGCCAAGCTGAACGAGCCGCGTCCACCACCGCGAGAGGCTTTCTTCAACACCCTGACTCAAACGGACATCTCCGAAGAGGAATACCAAAGGTTTCTCCAAGTTTGGCAAACCTTCAATTTCCGTAATCTCGGCGAGTATTCAGATTTCTACTTGTGACTCGATGTGTGACTCCTCAGCGATGTGTTCGAGGAGTTCCGACTCTTTGGGATGAAAAACTATGGTTTGGACTGTGCCAACTACTTAACGCTACCCGGTTTCGCTTTCGACGCCTTCTTAAAAATAACTAATGTGAAAATTCAACTCTTCAATGATATGGATATGGTATTCATGATTATGAGCTCGATCCGAGGTGGGATCACACAGGTAGTGAAACGGCACGCTCTCGTAAACAATCCTTTGATACCGGATCAGTTTGATCCTAAAAAACCAGTGAACTATATACAATACTTTATTGTGACGGCACTTTACGCACACATCATGAGAAAGCATCTACCCTACGATAACTACACTTGGGTCCCGGAAGGAGAAGAGTTGCTAACTCTGGCGAAAACTATAATCAACCATCCCGACGACGCTCCTTTCGGGTACATACTCGATGTAGATATTGAATATCCAGAACACCTCCACGACCTGCACAAGGACCTTCCGTTCTTGTGCCGGAACGAAATACCACCATCGGGAGCGGGGAAAAATACGAAACTATTGACGACTCTAGCTAATAAATACAACTATGTTATCCACTATGTAATGTTGAAAGAAGCGCTCGGTCAAGGATTAAAACTCCTGCGCGTCAACCGGGCCATCAAATTCCGTCAGGCTCCTTTCTTGGCACCCTTCATCGAGCTGAACGCCCGGTTGAGACGGGACGCTATGAATCCGTTTCACCGAACGCTCCTGAAACTATGCAGCAACGCTTGCTACGGAAAATTTATCGAGAACCCGTTGAAGCGATAGAATATTAAATTGGGTACAAACAGCAGACAGATACTGAAAGCCATCTCACGGGTCGATTTCATAGATCGCACGATTTTCGCAGAAGAACTGGTAGCAATCCATTTACGGAGAACAAAGGTCGTCATAGACAGACCAATGATTGTTGGTTTTTCAATCTTAGATCTGAGTAAAGTACACATGTATAAATTCCACTATAATCACATGCTTAAGAAGTACAATTCCGACCAAGTTCAACTTCTCTATATGGATACGGATTCGTTCATTTACGAGTTGACTAAACCGAACGTCTAAGATGATATGATGTCAGACCTACACTTGTGCGACACCTCCAACTTCCCAGAAGGTCATCAATGTCGCAGCGCGACAAACCGTAAAGTAATGGGTTGTTTTAAGGATGAAACGGGGGGAATACCCATTGCTGAGTTCGTCGCGCTGCGACCTAAAATGTATGCATATCGTTTCAGCAACGGGGAAACAGAGAAAAGGGCAAAAGGTATATCAACAGCCGTGGTAAGATCGCTAAACTTTGTCACTTTTCTCACAGTATTAAAGGATCCTGAATCGAGAATGAGCGCCCCAATGCGTAGGATCGGGGCGCGGAGACATCAACTATACTCATTTGAAAGTACAAAAAGAACCCTCTCCGGCTTAGACGATAAACGTTGTATTTTAGAAGACGGTGTTCGCACTGTTCCTTGGGGTCATCGTGACATCGACGACGATCTTTGCATGGTGGATGAAAGTTGCGGAGCCGCGACCGAGTTGAGAAAAATCCTCGCAGTTAAACAACCTCGTATACATAGTATAAATAATTCTGCTGAAGAACCGTCAGTTAAGAAACCTCGAATTTGAAAATAGGAACAGTGTTCACTCCGTCCTCTAGAACGCATGCATCGTTTGTCATCGAGTCCGGGTAGAGTTGAGAAAAAATCCTCGCTGTTAAACAACCTCGTATAAATAATATAAATAATTCTGGAGAACCGTCAGTTAAGAAACCTCGAATTTGAAAATAGTAAAAGTGTAACTAACGGAACGAACAAATGATGGCTTGTCTCCTCGATGTACAAGGTTTTTGGAGCCAAGGAAATTTCATCGTCAAAGAGTTTGGTCTTGTGGGTATGAAGTGTACTGAAACTAAACTCTATTTATTCAAACCTCCGTTCCCGAGCAGCATGTTGAGCGCTAAAGACGTGACAAACAACTGGTTAACACGCAATTATCATCACTTGGAATGGGAAAGCGGGTTTCTCGAGTACGATGAATTCACTTCAAAAATGAATCGCATCGGGAACCGCTACGATGTACTTTATGTTAAAGGTGAACAAAAACGAAATTTTATTAAGGGTTTCGTGTCGGAAAAATGTATCGTTGTAAATTTGGACACTAAAGATGGAAATAATTGCCTCACGGTTCCGTGCAGTAGTTCGTACGAATACTTCACAGGTGTGATCAGAATCACCTGGGCTGTAGTGTTGGCCGGGAAATTCTCTTTTACCACAACGGTCAACGTGATATCCACCGGAGCTGTTTTTAGATCTTCACCTTGAACGCATTTGATGACGAAAATCGCGCGATCTTTGAAATTTTCAAACAACATAGCTGGCTCGCAGAGTTTCTCACCTTTCCAGTAGTCTCTCATAAAATCGGTGTAGTTCAGATAGGCGTGATTATAATCCATAGTCGAAAAATCGTAGATCGTATCAACTTGAGGAAACCGACGCTCACCGATTTGAACGCTGACCGAGCGCACATTTACATTGTCAAAAAGAGAGGAATCCTTCAGGTGATTATCCCGTCGATCCGTTTGAAATACCAACACCACGAATTTGGGCTTGTGCCTGCTGGTTGTTCTTACGCTCCATTTGAACGTCTTGGTCGGAAAAATCCCCGGGATGTCGTGCGATTCCCAATTCATGTAACCGAAACTCATCTTATCGTTCTTGTTCATCTTGAGCAAGATTTGTTTCTCCAGTTCCAATGTGAATTTAACGACGGGAATCTCCCAATAGATTTCGATTATTTTAAATTTGATGGTGTATCCGTCCGCGGTCGCCGCGTCGGTGATATAATATGCGTTCTTATCCGTACCACTGCGCACTAGGATCAACTCATGCGAGCATCTGACTAGAACGTCTTTGAAATGTACTGCGAATCCGCTGAAAGAAGACAACGGAACGACAGCGCACTGAGTTTCATCCAACGTTGTCATATCCCATTCGGCCCATGAAGAAGAGATGTCACAAAACCCGGCAGTTGCGAGTCCTGCGGTTTCCGCTCTAGTGTATGTGAGATAATTTTTCACGGTCGATGTCACTCCGACAGACTGCATGCTATCGATTTCCGTCCCGTTCACTTTGTACTGCATACGGTCGAACAAGTGCAGGGGATAATTGTTAGCCCACTTGACTTTAGGTTTTGTAGCATCTGCGGCGGCTCCAGGATTTTTCTCGAGTTTCACTTCTAAACGCATGAAGATCCTCGAATCTTGAGGCACGGTGATCAGGCCGTGGGTATCGGGGGTGAACCGGATCGAATCGTTGTTTCCACGCCGTTCGTCGACCGGACCGAAACGGATGTATTCGTATTCGATGATCTCTTGTCGCCAAGCTTCCATCTCGTTCTTATTTCGGATTTTTCACCACGAATCCGAGTTGTGTGAGAGCCCTCTTGGAATATTCTCGCATACCGAAACAATTGATTCGCAATAACGCTAACCTACTCGTAGTTTTCAAGGAGGACAATACAAACTTGCGTCACATCTACGACGATCACGTCAACACAGATTTCACGTTCGAAGATTTCAGACATATCTGCTCGGTGTGCTGGCACGACAAGTACGGGTTTTTAGTCATCGACAAAGATAGTGATAAGAACGAGGGAAGGTACCGAAAACGTTTCGATACCTATATTGTGCAAGATGGATAACTTATCGTTGTTGACGGTCGCTCAGAAATACGGTAGTATCGATAAAATCCGTCAAGATATCAAACGGAAGTTAAATACCATTCGCATTGGAGAGGCGGACGCTGAGGTGACGTTGAAGAAAGTTTTCAAACCATTGACAGATCCACTCGCAGCGTTGCAGAAAAATGTCTCGTCATCAACACCCGCACTTATCGCTAATCCTCAGGAAAAGAAAACCAAGATCGAACCAAGAACCTTCAAAATCGGAAACGAAAGATAAAACAATGTTTCTTGATAGTTTATTTGCTTCGTTCGGATCACCGAAAAATATGAACAAAGATGATGATGATAACGACTCAAAGGAGGAGGAGGATGATGATGATGATGATGATGATGATGATGAATCGTTCCAAGATGCAACGGATAAAGAACAAACAACGGGTCGCACTGAAGACGACGTTGATTCTCGAGACACGATCACTGCCCCGAACGTACAGTTCTACTTGGACGATCTGGAAAAACATCCGAAACAATCCGATACCGCGTATGGTGTGCGGAAAGCGATCAACGGAAACTTTCTTACCGGAAACCGAACCATTACTTTCGATTCGGACGGACGACTAATCTTGGACGGTGGCGATTATGTGTTCGAACCGACACCCGGGTTCTTGGAGCTCCTTTTTAAGAAACATCTGCGTAATTACACAGCAGATGATCGCGCTAAATTCCAACGAGTAGTTACGCTCACCAATGCGCATCGGAGGGATCATCATCCACACGGTAGACCCAACTCGAACCGCAGTCAAAAATACCGCGATCTCATCAAACCTTTGTTCGCTACATCGACTCCGAGATCAACGAGGAAGTCATCGCGTAAAAAATTGAAGAAAGGCTCCGGTATCAAAATTCACCGTGCGAAACGGGAACTCGTCTATTGGGACGATCCGAACGAATTGGTTCAACGTCTCGTTTTACTTGTAGCTTCGAAACAAGCTGGTCACACCGATCATGATCGTGAAATTCTGAGTATCGTCGAAGAGCTTCGCGAAGCAGATTACATCCACTAAATATAGGTTCCGCACAAAAATGAGTCACACCGACCGGTTTGGAAGATCGAAAGGGACTTACGTTCGCAACACGAAGCAAGGTCTCAAAGGTGACGGTTTCTTACTGGATCCCGACGGAAATTATCTCGTATCCAACAAACGGATCCGACAACTGCAAGATCCCGAAGAGGATACCGACGCTGTGAACAAACAATGGACAGACTCGAGGTGGACGGAAGCTATGAATTTAGCACAGCTTTGTATGGAGAAAATGGAAGAATACAAAAGTATCGCGCAACGACTCGAGACGAAATTATCACGACTGGAAAATAGGATCAGTCAATTAGAGGTTGTGAATCGAGCGAAAGGAAAATAGTGTTGCGATGGGTCACACCGACGGTTTTGGACGATCGAAATTACGCCGCGGGCCAAAAGGTGACGGATTCTCACTGGATTCCGACGGAAATTATATCGTATCGAACAAACGGATTCGTCAAGTGCAAGATCCCGAAAGCGATGAGGATGCGGTGAACAAACAATGGTCCGAACGGAAGTGGAAGGAAGCTATGAAATTAGGTCAACACTGTCTGGAGCGTATCCACCAACTTCACCAATCTTACAATCGTCTGGTTAAAATAGTAGCATCGAAACAGCATTTGAATCGAGAGAGCGGACGACGACGACGTTGACGGTAATTATCATGTCGGCAGAAAAACGTGGAATCGTCGAGGAGCTACATAAACCTGCACGACGAAACTATCCGCGTCGTAAAGTACGGATTCTCGGATTGTTCGATTTATGGCAAGCCGATCTCGTCGAGATGCAACCGTACGCCTCGGTCAACAAAGGATACAGATATCTCCTCACCGTCATCGACGCGTGCTCGAAAAAGGCGTGGGCCGAACCGCTCAAATCGAAAACGGCCACGGATGTCACTTATGCTCTGCAACGCGTTCTCAAAGCAGCCGGAAAGTCACCGAAACATTTACAAGTCGATATGGGCTCGGAATTCTACAACTCCAAATGTCAAGCATTGATGAAGCGTCACAAGATCAATATGTAAAGCTCGTACTCGACAACCAAAGCCTCTATTGTGGAGCGATTCAACCGAACGCTCAAAACTAAGATGTGGAAAGAGTTTAGCGCGCAAGGATCGTACAAGTGGGTAGATCTATTACCGAAACTCATCCGTGAATATAACGGGAGCGTTCATCGCACCATCGGGATGAAAACAATCGATGTCACTGAAAATGATGTACCGATGATCCTGCAAAAGCTTCCAGGGCCGCCGCTGAGTAAAATTGAAAAGAGACGTCTGGCCAGACGAAAACTGAATGTCGGTGATCACGTCCGGATCTCGAGACTCAAGGCCATGTTCGAGAAAGGATACACACCGAATTGGAGCACGGAAATTTTCAAGATTGTCAGCGTCAATTCGACCGTTCCGATCACGAACGATCTCACGAATCGATCGTACGAATCACGTACGCGATACGCGTACGATACGATCATCAAAGGAAAATTCTACCGCGAAGAACTCCAACCCACCAACTATAAGGATACGTTCCTGGTGGAGAAAATTCTGCGTCGCAAGAAAAACCAGGCCTTTGTCAAATGGTTGGGTCTGGACGCGAGTCACAACAGTTGGATCGATAGTAAGGATTTCGTATAAATAGTATGCTGCGCGAACTGTTTTAAACTGTAACAGTAAATATCCACCAAAAACAAAAATTAAAAATTTTTGATTCATCAAACTGAACATTGCAATATCCAATCCTAGTCGCTCATCGCAAAACACAAGGTTCCCATACGCATCTCCAAGCGCACACTACTGAAAATGGAAATTCCCGCATCAGACCCTAATCTCCAGTCTCCGATACCAGTCCCATACTGTAAGATACGGTCTTTCGAAGCTGAAAATTTTACAAGTCCGAAATCTCGAAAACAAAAAGTCGCATCAAAATTCGGTCCGTACAGTTTTCCGATCTTCGATAATGGAAAAGAATCGCATCCGTCCGCGGCGGATCGGACGAGGGTAATTTTTCAAAAATTTTTCAATTTCTCGAATCAGACCCTACTATCCAGTATCCGATACCAGGCCCATACTGTAGGAGACGGTCTTTCGAAACCGAAAAATTTTACAAGTCCGAAAATCCGAATTTTTTGCACAATATGGCAACATTGTTTCGAAAAATTAACTAATTTCTTGCACCATCTGGCAACACTGCAAAAGTCAATGTGGCAAAATTTCACCCATAAATAAATCATTTATTTATGTGCACCGTCCGGCAACGTTGTAACCGCCATCTTGAAAAATACACCATTGCATAACCTGCGTATTGAAGGGGCTACATTACACCATTGCATAACCCGCATATTGGAGGGGCAACATGCAATACTTTCATTTTACAGCGTTGCCATATTGAACAATAATCACCATACAGCACTGTAATTTAATTCGTATTTTTCTGCACAATTTGGCTAAAAACTTTTGCGCTCAAATTCCTGTTTTCATCCTACTGAAATCAACACTTGGCTCTTTTATCTCCAAAACCTTTCAAATACAAAATTCATTTATCAATAAATCAGGGAGATAGAGAAGCTTTAAAAAGGAGACCTTTGAGAGCACAGGCACTGAGTTTAGCTATTGGAATGCGGAGGGGCCTAGAGGGGCCTTGGGTTCAGTTTTATTGAGACAAAATGGGACATGCCACTCTGAAATAATTACAAAGATTAGAAACGCTACTTATTCCAAAATTGCAGCTTTGGTTTCTGTTTGGGATAGGAGAGATAAAACACTCTGTTGACCAGCAAGCATGCATGGACGTGGCAGTGAAAAAATGGAGAATAGGGCTAATCTGACGATGCGAAAAATTTAATTTATATGAAGGGGGGAGTGATCCTGTCAGTGTAACAATTAATCTTTCTATCAATAAATGAAAAAAAATGATAGTATGAGAATAAAGAGAGCAAAATTACCTCAGCTCCTAATTCAAGAAGGGTCTCAATAAGTACAGCTGTTTGAACTGTCATATGCAAGCATCCTGCTATTCGTGCACCTTTGAGAATTTTCGATGGCCCGTACTTTTTCCTTAGGGCCATCAAACCAGGCATTTCAATTTCTGCCAGCATGATTGTTTTTCGACCCCATTCTGCGAGATTGATGTCAGCTAGAAGTGAAAAAACACACTTCGTTCATGAGTTAAATTTCATCTCAAAACACCCGAATTTAATTTGTTCGATTATTAGATGTCCTGCGAGACTTGCTCATTTTCGTGGTTGGACACAAAAAATTTTTCATTGCGGCACCATCATTGTATCACAGCTGATCTCGCGTACTAAATTCGTCTTCAAAAATTCCCGTACCGCGCGGGCCCTCCAATCGCTCCCCGCAGCGGTAACCTCCCTCCCCCTCCTGACACAACGACCCGTCCCTCGCCGGCTGCTGGGTAGAGTCCCCGACCCACCATCTGCATCCCGTATTGCGCCACGCTCATCGGCTTCTAGAAGCAAATTTTCGTTCATCAACTGGTCATCAAAAGCATTGAATCCAGTGTATAGAAAACTATGGGGCTCTGCCTCCTGGCCGCTACACGGCCCAACCCCGCGGACGGAGCTTCGCGGGCCCTATACGCATATATATAGGCAAGAATGTTCGTCTATTTTATTACACAATTTTGTGTTTGAGCTGCATTGATTTCAAACTTTTTAGCGTAACACTCAGATTTGTAAATGATGAGGAATAGCTGGATGTACATGATTTGGTATTAATAAAGGCATTATATTGACGGCTAAACTCGGGAAACATGTATCTCAATTTGGAACGTCGTACACTTCTCGTCATACTTTTTTTTTTTTTTTTTATTGGAAAACTAATCAACGTACTAAATGTTTTGAAAACCACTGTGATTTCACTTCTGCTCAAAGAATATTCAGAGAAACTTTAAAGCGATAAAATCGGCTCCTTCCCCTTCGAAATCTTAAATTAGATGCAGATATCTTAAGGTAGAACCCTACATAAAGCTCTCAAAAAAAATTCTAAGAGATGGCGCCACAGTCGCTGATCTTAAAACATTTCATTTTTTGTCACTTCTCATTAATTTGTGAAGTCAGGATTGAATATATTAAAAATATCTCAACGTTACTACAAAGTACATATCCTCAGGATTATGCAGCTATAGTCGATGCTAACCTTAAATGAAAATTAGTACCCGAAAATATGCACGCCGTAATGAGAATCTTCACTTTTGCGCTTATTCAAACGGGCCGCGCGCGCGGACGTGCCACATTTCTTTCAATAATCACGATACTCCATTGAGAAAAGCGGATTTAGGCACCGATCGTGACGGCTCGGACAAATGTTCGAATTCCCCTCTTCCGAGAGTTGGTGCAGTCCGAGGGCTATTCTCCATCTCACCATTTCTCCTTCGCTGCGCGGCTGATCACAGTGATCACTCTCTCATCTTTTCTCTCCACTGCTCCGCCACCACCCCGCACGCGGCCAGTTTAGACGCCTGGCAGTCCTGCTAGCTGCTTCCGCTTCGATGACATAATTTCTCTCCTACGCAAAGGCGCCTGCCGCGGGCCGCGGGGGTGTGTGACTTTTCCACTCCAGCCCCTCTCTCCTCCCTCCTTCCTACCACACTTGCTAGGTACCTGCCACCTAGCCGTTGCTCTTAGCTGCCTCTTGGTTTTGCCGCATAAAAGCGGATCCCAGAGCATATCCAGAAACTTCGAACCGGGAGGGAGGGGGTGGCTGGCGGAAGAGCATAGAGAAAAAAAAGGAGGTGTTTGCATTTCGGGCATCTTGGAATTTTTTGATGATTTGATGACGTAGGTCGTTACAGCGACGGTACAGCGACGCTAAACGTCACTGTACCGACCTCCTTCATCAAATCATCAAAAAATTCCAAGATGCCCGAAATGCAAACACCTCCTTTTTTTCTCTATGACGGAAGAGAATTCTAGTTCTGGGGTGCTTGCCCCGAAAATATTTACAAATTTCACAGCACCTACTTTGCAGTTTGAGTCAATTTTGTCATGAATGATTGTGTTAATGATAATTTTAATGTCAGAGCTTTCCTTCTTCTTTTCTCATGTTTTTCGGGCAAACGGGCGGGGGTAGGGCATACGTTGTGTGTTCAAAAAGTTACTGATGCTGCCCCAGCCTTAAAAATGGTTCGATCAAACTCAACTGGAGTTCATTTGAAAGCCTATTCTCTTGCGAGTACAGTGGTTTAGTTTTTTGAAAAATATTTATAAGTTTCTGCACAACGTCAATTCTACGGTGGCGTGTTTGACCCGCTCGGCGATTTTGGTACTCCAAAAATTTTCTAATGGATTGATCCAGCTGACACATTCAATTCTACTGAAATTTCTGCAATGGTGGTAGGAATGTCTCTTCTAACAATCGCTCGAAATTCTTCCACATTTGCATAATTCACAGAGGTCGTGCCTATGTTTCATCATCTTCCACTGCCGTCCTATCCTTTAGGAAACACGAATGCCACTCGAAACACTGACTCCAGCCCATCGCATATTCACCGTGCACTTGCTCGATCAGGTCAAAAACCTCTTTCTGCAGATTTTTGCAGATGAACACTAAACTTTATTAAATATTTGCTCAATTTCAGCTAGCATTTTCACTGTAATCAAAGTGACAAAGCAGAAACACACTGAACTGACTTTGGCGAGGTCAGAAACTCGCATCCTTTGAGGTTAAAAAGAGCATGCACTCAGCTAAAGTTTATGTTACCATATCCAAGTAGGCCACGTGTAAAATTGATTCCTATCAGCTTCCTCTGTGCACGCACTTGTATGTTGCACACACCTCACACTAGCGTATGGATCTCGATGATTCGGCCCTCCAACATAAATCGCTGAGCGGGCCAAACATGCCGTCGTAAAATTGATGTTGTACGAAAAATAAGGAATATTTTTCAAAAAACTCAAGACCACTGTACTCGTGAGAGTATAGGCTTTCAAATGAGCTCCAGTTGAGCTTGATCGGATCATTTTTAAGGCCAAGGCGGCATCAGCCCGATAACTTTTTGAACACCACGTATGTCTATACGCTTGGATCCGCCCACGTTTTGCCGGTTAAAAATTTAATCTTCCACTTTCCTCTCCAACCACACCGATATCTTTTCAAAAAAATTGTGCCCTAGGGTGACATGAAACCAAAGAAAGGAGGTGTTGCGATTTGGGCCGAAATCGGCCCCTTCCACGGAATCGAGTTCCACGCCATGTTTTTCGAAGAGTCCTTGAAAACTCCACGGCTGATGTCGAAGTCTTCATTTTGCCCCCGGACCGCCACAGCCCCCCTAGGGTAGGATGGGCCTGTTGCAATGAAAAATTTCATTAAAATGCAAAAAGTCACATAAAAGCTTCAAACTTAGCATCGAGTCCGAGTGCAAATTCTTACCAATGTTAACGCGGACACAGCCTATGAATTAATAGAGAGTGTTCAAAACTCTTAACCCCCTGCCCCCCTTCATTTTTGGTTGCGGAGCGGGAAAAACCGGGAAATTCGGCAGAAATAATGCCCGAATCTATTGTCCAACTTGACGAGGACCCTTGAAACGTTGCGACCAGTCGGAGGACTGCAATACAGAGACTGCAACCCACTTCAGGGAGTACAACATCCATAAAACCCCCGCTGCCCCCCTCATTTTTCGTTGCGGAGCTGGTAAAAACCGGGAAATTCGCCAGAAAATGATGCCCGAAAATACTGTCCAACTTGACGCGAACCCTTGAAACATTGCGACCAGTCGGAGAATCCCGTCCGGGGACTTCCGTCCTCTTGAGGGACGAAATCATCATCCATAAAAAACCCCGTTACCTCCTCATTTTTCGTGGCCGAGCGGGAAAAAACTGGAAAATTCACCAGAAATGATGCCTGAAAGTAACGTCCGACTTAACGAGGACCCGTGAAACGTTCCGACAAGTCGGAAGACTGCAATACAGGGACTGCCGCCCACTTTAGAGACGGAAACATCCATAAAACCCCCAATGCTCCCCTCATTTTTCGTCGCGGAGCTTGTAAAAGCCGGGAAATGGTTCAAGTTGGACACTACTTTTCGGCATCATTTCGGTCTTCTTCCTCCAGGAATTCTCTTTATAGGAGTTGAAAAAAATGGGCGGAGGAAGAAAGGCAAGATCTTTCAATATTCACAACTTCATCCATGTTGGACAGAACGTTTTTAAGAAGACAGCAACTGGTGTTAATACTCGTCCATTCTCAGGTAACAATAAAGAGGCAAAAATTGAATTTGTCAAGGATAACGAATGAAATTCAGGGGGCAGCGGGGGTTTTATGGATTTATCCTTCCCTAAAGTGCGCGGTAGTCCCTGTATTGCAATCTTCCGACTGGTCAGAACGTTTCACGGGTCCTCGTCAAGTCGAACGTTACTTTCAGGCATCATTTCTAGTGAATTTCCCGGTTTTTTCCCGCTCGGCCACGAAAAATGAGGAGGCAACGGGGTTTTTTATGGATGATGATTTCGTCCCTCAAGAGGACGGAAGTCCCCGAACGGGGTCCTCCGACTGATCGCAATTTTTCAAGGGTCCCCGTCAAGTTGGACAGTAGTTTCGGGCATCATTTCTGGCGAAATTACCGGTTTTTACCAGCTCCACAACGAAAAATGAGGGGGGCAGCGGGGGTTTTATGGATGTTGTACTCCCTGAAGTGGGTTGCAGTCTCTGTATTGCAGTCCTCCGACCGGTCGCAACGTTTCAAGGGTCCTCGTCAAGTTGGACAATAGATTCGGGCATTATTTCTGCCGAATTTCCCGGTTTTTCCCGCTCCGCAACCAAAAATGAAGGGGGGGCAGGAGGTTAAGAGTTTTGAATACTCTCTTTTTTAATTCATAGGCTGAGTCCGCGTTAACATTGGTAAGAAGTTGCACTCGGACTCGATGGTAAGTTTGAAGCTTTTATGTGACTTTTTGCATTTTAATGAAATTTTTCATTGCAACAGGCCCATCCTACCCTAGGGGGGCTGTGGCGGCCCGGGGGCAAAATGAAGACTTCGATATCAGCCGTGGAGTTTTCAAGGACTCTTCCCTAAATAACCTTTGGACCCCCCTAACTTTTGATTGGGGGGGGGGGGGTTCGGATCGACTTCTGGTTTGCGCCAAAAATTTTCTTTTTTTAGGCTCTTTCTAACGATGTATGACATGATGGCAGTTGTCGATTGAATATTTTGTGTTGCCCCCGCCCCGTCTCCCCTGGGGGGGGGGGGGGGGTTAGAACTAAAAAGTACCTCAAAAAGTTTCCCCCTCGATATGAAGATGGACGCCACAAACCGAAAGTCGATATCGTAATTATAGAACTGAAGTTATGGCCAGTGGTGCGTAACTTTTGAATAACCCTGTATACAGATCACCCATAAATACGTGCATGATGTTTCCGAGAAAATGTTGATTTGTTCTGATCAGATATTCCTATAAAAGGTGCAGTTTCTGAATGAATGTATTGTATAGGTTGATAAAATTTTAATGCAGAGTTTGGAGGACATAAAAACACCATATGAACTTACATGAACGCACACATTAATTTAGCACCTCTAGTTCCGATAGGTCAACGGCCTTATGAAAGAAATAGATAATTCCATCTTTGGTCTAACTTGGGTCGGCGTCTAAAGCAGCGACCGAGACCCGAATTGGGTCCTTGACCTGCACCTGTTCATCGGGAGGACAAGGAAAGAGCGAAAGATAGGTGTCACTTCGACTGCTAGGCTAGAGCTACCGGGCCTTACACATCCGTGGGGTGATGACACTTCGCGTCGGATCCGAAGGTGCGCGCAGGCACAGAGTAAGGGAGGCCTGAGATAGAGAGAGATGAGAGGGGAGGGGAGAAAGAAAAGGACAGAAACCGGAGAGAATTGCCAGGCTAGAGTCCCTTTATACCCAGAGTTAAGACAACTCGATTATCAGCTGACTGGCAGCCGGCCTTGGCTGGCCATGGAGGCCGAAACGAGTGCACCCAAACGAACGATATTGAGGGATAAGGATCAGGAATCCTGCGATGTCTGTCACACAAAAACAACAACATCAACAAATTGATCAATTAAAAAGAAAATGAGATTGGTTTGTGAATAATTTCTTAATCTATTTTCATTTTGGACCGATGGAAATAACAATTTACTCTTGATAAACCACAATTAGGTGATATTTTCATTATTCTTGTTCACATTCGAGGTACCGCCATCTTGGTGCACTCGTTTCGGCCTCCGTGAACGAGAACCAATCAGAATTGGATTTTTTTTTAGGCCACTTTCAGCCGAACCAAAAGTGAGTTGTCTTAACTCTGGGTATAAAGGGACTCTATGCCAGGCATGAGGATTCGGACCCCCACTCCTTTCGATAACCGGCCGAGATTGTAAAGGTTTGCGCGGGCATTTTGAAATGCGCAGACATCGGAACTTTCATCGCGGCGTGCATAGTTTCTCCGCAAATAATGATCGCCGAAAGAAGCTGATTGTACATAACTATTCAGCATACTAAAATCTTTGTAGTAGCGTTAAGAAAATTCCGCAAGTCTGGCTTATGTCTGAGCAAATCGCCCAGATGCATCGAAAAACATGGAAAAAACGACAGATTTCGGCGAAGCGCCACGTGGCGCGTGGTGGCGGTTTTCTCAACTACAGTAGTAGGGATCCACCTTAAAACACCGTGCGCAAGGAAAATTACATTGGATTTGACACCTCACATGACACTGTATGCGTATTTTAAAAAAAAAAAATCGAACTCCCAGAGGCCTTATTATGGCCGCCATTTTGAAATTTAGGCAATTTGGGGAGAAGTTCCGGGATCGAACCGTGGTAAACTTTTGGTATGTTGTTCAATAGGACCTTCTGAAGATGTTTACATGGGAAAAGTTTGTTAAGCAATTTGTTCCGGGTTAACCCCCTTTTTTTTCAGATTTCTCCTTGACTAACCCCCCAAAAACCCAAAAGTCGTGGATTTAAGGATATGAATTTTGGGCAATATGCACGAATAGCTATCTACTGGCACTTGATTGACTATAAATGTATAGGATATGCATTTACGAGCCACAAAAACAGCCTAACTCGACTTTTTCAGCGCCTTGACCCGAAATTCCCGCCCAAAAAAATGAAAAATCGTATTTTCTCAAAAACGGCCCCATCGCAGATTTCGCGGTTTGTTGCTCCTCAATCAGTAGGCCTTCTAGTTGACATTTCCGCAAAAAAATCGCGGGTGGTGTGTTGACCGCATTAAAAGTGTTTAAAACGTACCGGGTGAGTATAGAGGATTCACGAGCAGCGGTTCGCGGAACTTCACCAGAGCAAGTTTCTGGAATTTTGCAGGGATAAGTTAGCGGAACTTTTCCGGAGCATGTTTTGAAAAATTTCGTCCTAACTTTCTACGAATAACGTTGAAAGATGAAAGACGTCGCTTCCTCTACAGTCAGAAGCAATTCTCACTATAAACCCATTTTTTAATACATACATTTGGCCCAAATTTAGAACATAGGTACTGGTACTTAATGCAGATATGACAGGATATAATGGATATTTTAAAATGAAGAAAAGCTACTTGAACTTCAAAAATACAAATTTACACAAGAACATACAGTTTATAGATTGAAAATTTGTGAGCAAAAAAATAAAATCTACCTAAAATACGGCCAACAAAGGAGGGGTATCGATAAGGGCCGATTTTGGCCCCACTTCAAAAAATCATCTGAATCCATATTTTAAGTACCCTAGGGTAGGTGCATTCTGGCGCAAAATATTTTTGCGATTGTGCATCGTTTTCCTGCCAAAACAGCCGACTCAATTTTTCGGCTGAAAAATGGTTTTAATTTTATGACGAGCCCCAAAAAGCTTTGTTTCATGAGTACGGGAGGTTCATATACGTAATTTTTTGCGTACTTTTCAATGGAACAGGCGAAAATTGTCTAAACCCACTTTTAAGGGGTCAGTCTAGACATTTTCAACGATTTTTGGGGTTTTTCGGCAATTTTTCACCTATAACTAGAAAACTGATGATTATACAACAAAAACGATTGCAGATTCAAAAAGAGCGTAAAAAATCCGTTAGAAATCATTGGTTAGACATTTTCTCAGCTTTAACTGTCAACACGAAAAACAGCTCTAAACTTGAGAAAACCGAAAAAACTGCATTTTCCACGATTATTAGTCTTCATTTACACCCAGCACAATTTTGCCACATCACCAAAATTTAACAGATTAAAGTTACATACCAGTACATGAAACACGCCAAAAATTACGGTGTGGAAAAATTGTGCTCATAGTTAAAAATGGACTTTTGTTGAATGGAACCATCCTTGAATACAAGATGAAAATTCTCTAACTCTCCGGGAAGATTCGCCAATCATTTATGGGATACCTGTATCCGGGTAATTTTTCGCGTACTTTCGATTGGAACGAGTGAAAATGGTGAAAAATCATGTTGAGTGGGCCATTCAAAGAATTTTTCAAGATTTTAGAGGGGTTTTGGGGTTTTTCTGTGGGGGGGGGGGGGGTTAGGGGTTGTTGGGGGGCTTGGAGAGCATTTTTTGTTTGTAATACACCAAAAAAATAACAAATTCAGAAAGAACGCGAAAAATTCGATTGGATTCGATACTTGACACTCTCTCTCAGCTTGGACTGTCCACACGAAAAACGGTCTCAAACTCGAGAAACTGGAAAAAACGGCCTTTTCTCCAGCTCCCCAGTCATAATTTACATCAATAGCTTAACAAAAGGTTTTTTGGTGTTTTTTTTTTTTCGTAAAACCCCCTCTAATGGAGATATATTTTTTAAATGTTTTTTTATTATAATTATTCATTCATTTATTTCTTTCATTATTAAACAAGTCACTTTATTCTGAACAATCATATACAAACTGTATACTTAGTACTAAAATACATCGCATTACAGTTAAAAAATTAAATAAGGGCCTTATATCTGCCTTCTGCATACACACCCGAACCACCCTCTGGTATTTCTTCAATAAAACCTAGTGGAGTTATTGACCGTTAAAAAAAATACCGTTTTACCGTACGTCCTGACCAACTTTATTTGCGACGTGCGGTAATACGGTATTTTTTTTACGGTCAATAACTCCATTAAGAGGGGTTTTACGAAAAAAAAAAACGAAAATACCTTTTGTTAAGCTATTGATGAGCACTTTACGAAACCACAATTTTTTTCGGTTCCGACAATTAGGACAGCCACTGTGACGTCTTATCTGAACACGTGCGGTATTTTTTTCAAAAATTGAACTCCCCGAAACTCGAGAACCACGCATCGTAGAGGATTTTGGTACGGGACTTTTCTGCTTGTTTTGAGCCATGGAACAACCCCTGGAAGTTTGTCGTCACTTAGTTGTTACACCTTGTATACTGCTTAACGATCTAACCTGTTAAGTGACCAGGATGTAAATTATGACTGGGGAGGTGGAGAAAAGGCCGTTTTTTTCCAGTTTCTCGAGTTTGAGACCGTTTTTCGTGTGGACAGTCCAAGCTGAGAGAGAGTGTCAAGTATCGAATCCAATCGAATTTTTCGCGTTCTTTCTGAATTTGTTATTTTTTTGGTGTATTACAAACAAAAAATGCTCTCCAAGCCCCCCAACAACCCCTAACCCCCCCCCCCCCCACAGAAAAACCCCAAAACCCCTCTAAAATCTTGAAAAATTCTTTGAATGGCCCACTCAACATGATTTTTCACCATTTTCACTCGTTCCAATCGAAAGTACGCGAAAAATTACCCGGATACAGGTATCCCATAAATGATTGGCGAATCTTCCCGGAGAGTTAGAGAATTTTCATCTTGTATTCAAGGATGGTTCCATTCAACAAAAGTCCATTTTTAACTATGAGCACAATTTTTCCACACCGTAATTTTTGGCGTGTTTCATTTACTGGTATGTAACTTTAATCTGTTAAATTTTGGTGATGTGGCAAAATGGGCCTGTTGCATGCAAGAGATACAGCCGCGCGAATAGACGTTTTAGAGGTTAAATGACACGAAAATTACGATGGTCACATTAAAAAAGTCTGAAATACACTCCTTACTGCGTGATTTGCGTTGTTAGGAACGCGCTTTTTCAAATTTCCCGCGTCTGGGGGCAGTTTTCTAATCACCGGAAACGAGCAAACTGCGGGCTCGGTGATTTCCGGAAGATGCCGAGTCGTTGTTGTTGTTGTTATTTTTTCCTTCAGTTTGTTTACAAACCCAACGTGATCTCCTATAGTGGTCCATATACGCTTTATGCGGTAACCAAATCGATCAACTTTTAAATATCCCACGCAATCCTTCTACATTTCATTTCACAATGTCACGAGCTCCGATTTTTAGGTTATGTTGTCAGTTTTAGTTGACCGGAAATAGCCGCGAGTTGCCGTTAATTTTTTCCGTTAGAAAACTGCCCCCAGACGCGGGAAATTTGAAAAAGCGCGTTCCTAACAACACAAATTGCGCAGTAAGGAGTGTATTTCAGACTTTTTTAATGTGACCATCGTAATTTTCGTGTCATTTAACCTCTAAAAAGTCTATTCGCACGGCTGTATATCTTGCATGCAACAGGCCCATTGTGCTGGGTGTAAATGAAGACTAATAATCGTGGAAAGTGCAGTTTTTTCGGTTCTCTCAAGTTTAGAGCTGTTTTTCGTGTTGACAGTTAAAGCTGAGAAAATGTCTAACCAATGATTTCTAACGGATTTTTTACGCTCTTTTTGAATCTGCAATCGTTTTTGTTGTATAATCATCAGTTTTCTAGTTATAGGTGAAAAATTGCCGAAAAACCCCAAAAATCGTTGAAAATGTCTAGACTGACCCCTTAAATGTGGGTTTAGACAATTTTCGCCTGTTCCATTGAAAAGTACGCAAAAAATTACGTATATGAACCTCCCGTACTCATGAAACAAAGCTTTTTGGGGCTCGTCATAAAATTAAAACCATTTTTCAGCCGAAAAATTGAGTCGGCTGTTTTGGCAGGAAAACGATGCACAATCGCAAAAATATTTTGCGCCAGAATGCACCTACCCTAGGGTACTTAAAATATGGATTCAGATGATTTTTTGAAGTGGGGCCAAAATCGGCCCTTATCGATACCCCTCCTTTTCTTGGGATAAATAAACATTTATTATCCTATGCAATTTTTAATTTTTTACCTTGAACGCAGTATAATAACCGCCGATTTAAAGATCCGCGGTGGTTTCATGGGTGTACTTAGCAATTCAACAATTAACCGCCAGGCTCAAGGCACCTTAAAAGATCTATAAGTCTATCCATGATTTCTTCCCTTACATTGTGCGTGTAACAAAGTTAAGTTTGCACGCGCTTATATTCAGTGGCTTGTAAAAGTTGAGACAAAAATCCAGAGACAAAATTCTGTGACTGATCACTAATCACAGTGATTACTGATAGTGGAGGTTTTCCGGTGCATAGCACGGGTTTCCTATTAGTTACCAAATGAAATAAACTAAACCTTGAAAATTCAAACTTTTGGAGGTAGGTGTTAGGGGTCAAAATTTAAAAAAATTTTCTTCTACTCTTTAGACATAGTAATCTATACCTGGTAACATATACAGTACTAGCCACTGTGACAAATGTCAACAGATCGTCCGATTGCTTCATTATAGAGGGATTAGCTTTGCAGTGGGTGTAAGTATAAACCATAGGGATGCCAAGGGACTAGCCGATTTCTTTACTACAGCAAGACTCTCGATATTACGGTTTTGGTTGTAGCAGGATAGCACTGGGGTATAGTACAGTAATCTAAGTATTTTTATCTGAAAAGGTGCTGGGAGTTTTTATGCCAACTGAAGGATACCCTCTCTATTCTAATAAAATCATTTTTAAGACAATTGAAGGACGGGGTGAGGAAGGGGAGTAAGTCGTTCGATTAGCTGTAGGGAGAGAAGGGAGTTCCAAGTCCCAAAGTGGGAAACCTATGGGTGCGAGAACCCCAGTGGGTTTCCCTTTGCGTTGTTGTTGACTCTACCTTCCGTCCTCTGTTTCTCTTTATTCCCTTCATAATTCACTTGCGTTCTCTGTTTCTCATTATATCATTCTTAGTTGTTGAATGGGTTTTTCTTTAGTACTTGATAATACTGTGGTTTTTTTTGGATAGTCAATTTCAATTAAGTTTGTTGGATTTTTATTTTGGATTAAGTGAATTGCTGATGAGGTATATTTTTGTTTCATTCTTAATTCACTTTAGGCAATTTCAATTTTTTTCCACCAGGCGATTTCAACAAGTTTGGTGGCCATGAAGCGACCTTTAAGGGGGCACAGCGCCCCGGGGATTGGGCTACGTAGTGGACTCCCAGTATGTATTTCAAATAAAAAACCAAAACCTTCTTGCCGTTTTTCTTGATAATAGAAAAACTTTTCTCCTGTCTGTTTCCGTTTTTCATACGTAGGAACTGGTTCAAATCTTTATCTGCATAATATGCTTACACTTCCCACACGAGCTAAGTTCTAGGCAAATGTACTAGTCTAATTGGATTGCATTTGGCAAAAAGGAACCACTAGCATTACAATGTTTCTAAGATTGTGCAACTTCTTTTGTCTTGGAGGAAAAACCCGATTATCCATTAATAGTTTCTATTTTACTTGCTAAAAACTGTGAATTTATGACCAAAAATTCCCATCTAAATTTCATAGTTTTTCACAATTTCCGCAATTTTATTGCAAAGGATAAAGTTGCACAATCTTAGCATCATCGCAATGCTAGTGGTTCCTTTTTGCAAAATGCAATCCAATTGTTCTTCTCTATTGTTTTGTTACCACCTGTGAGTGGATTAATAAATAAATAAATTCAGTGAAAAAATCTCAGCAGATTCAACTCTTCAGCCGAAAGAGGAACTAGGTACAGCCCTTGTGCGTGAATTGACAGAATCATTCTTGGACAAATGAACAGTGTAGGCAGGAAGTGATCGCAAAATTCAGAAGAATGAAAACAGGATTCTTCTTGGAAAAGAAGTGTTGCATTTGGTCATTGGTACAGCTAATGTTTATCAGTAAGAATCCTGTTTTCATTTCTCTTAAGTTTGCAACTTCCTTAGTTAAGACTGATACTTTAGGTTTAAGCGCAGGGGCTACGGTTCTTTCCTTGGCTAAGGAGACAAAAATCCGCCCAGATTTTATACCTGAACAATGCAATAAATCGCAGGCCAGTAAGACTGCGCCAAAAATTGACAAAGAAAAGAAAACTTATGAAGAATGACAACTTTATTCTTACCAACTTTGTATGCTGGCTTCTTGGACATCTTGAGACGTAGAACGAGATTTGACAGAAGTTACAATGTCAATGAGAAACGAGGACAGAAATACTCAAAGAAAACGAAGGTACAGGCACAGACTGTACAGACCGGTAGATGTTTCTATGAAAAGATATCACAATGAGGGAGCAGAGGAAGTTGAAAAAGGAGATAAGAATGAACCTCTTGATCAAATTGTGCGATAAATCTAAAATTACATTGAGTGCAGCAAACGTCCTGTTACATCACACCTCGATGATTTCAGTTCACGTTTGCGTTTTCACCGGCCTTCAGTCTTCACGTGCACGCGTGCACCAGCATAGACGCTATTAGTGCAACGTCACAGAAAAGCGATATATATCGATTTTTTCGCACTGGTAGCATTGAAAGAGGTTATGCCAATGTTATTGTTTGGATCAAAGACATAAAGACGGAGGGCTAAAACAGGGACGAGTTCTATAGGACGCCGTTCTGTTGTGAGCGGGTGATTGCTATGGAACGCCGTTAGTGTCAAAACCCTTTTCTTGCGCGCGCGGAATTTTTTCTGGCGCGCGGAATTTTTTTTCGGCGCGCGGAAAGAAAAAATCAGTTTTCGATGAAAATCTCTGAATTTCCGGATTCCGCGCCGGTTTTCGATATATTTGCGCCGTTTGTGTCAAAACTATTTTTTCCGGCGCGGCGCTCCAAATCTGTTCCGCGCGCGGAAGTTTCGATATATCGATTCCTGCTCGCCGTTTGTGTCAAAACTATTTTTTCCGGCGCGGCGCTCCAAATCTGTTCCGCGCGCAGAATTCTCGATATATCGATTCCTGCTCGCCGACTGTTTTTTCCGGCGCTGCACCAGAAAATAATTCCGCGCGCCACTTTTTCGATATATCGATTTTTCTGCGCGCGGAGAATATTATCTCTCTTTTGAACGATTTCCATTATCGATCCTCTGCGTGCCCCTGCCGTATGTGGGTCGCGGTCGTGTAAACAAACGCAGATTGATAACACAAATGATCCAAACAACTCGAAATCTCTTAATTTTAATTAATTTAAATCCATTTTCGACTTCAACCAAGCATTTGGCAATAATATTCATCGTATTTTACAACCTGGAGCCACGGCCTATCGGCTCATTTTAAGGTGCATTCTGAAAATCAGTTTTACAAGTCCAATGTCCAAACCCAGACTTTCTTCTTTTACTTTTTTTTAACCATTCTCTTTTCACTTTCGCCTCAAATCAAATGTTTTGCAGTTTTTTTATCTTAAGTAAGTGGTCCTGAATTCATTCAAGAGTTAGAAGTTCACGATTTATTTAGTATTATAGCCTTTTGACCTCTTAAGCTTTATCGATATGATCTCATGTAGTTCGAGGTTTCTTTGGCCCAAACCAAGTGATTACTTACACATCTGATGTGAGTCTTATGGCTCTTCAAATTCGCAGTGTAGAATTAAATCAGAGACTACAGTTACTTAATCCAGTTCTGCTCTCTTGTTCAATGTTTGTCATAAGTGTTTGTTCGTGTCTGTTCTTTATAAGTGACCACTGTAGTGCGTATACACAGTTATGCTATCGGTACAGGTATTATTTCTTGTTTTCTACAGTCAGGACTTTCTCTTAAGCGCAATAATTTACCAAAGAAATTCACCTAGTTGCGTAAATAATTTGGTGTATAGATATTCTGTTAATGTCTCCTTGCGGTGATGCAAAGTTTCTGAGATCTGTCATAAGTGGATTTTGCATTTAGACGGTCACTCTTGCCTGATAAAATTACTGCTCTAGCAGCTTCAAATTTATACTTTGATCTCTGATTCATCACTAAATGACACTCGTGCGGTGTCATTTATCTTTAATCAGTTCAAAGCTATTTCGACAATGAATCATCAAAGGTCCGATCGAAGAAGGAATTTTCTGGTGAGTGCTGCGGCTGAACCGACATCACAACTCAACTTTCAAAAGCATCAACTTATAAAAATTTATGAGGAAGTGGTAATGGTAAGTGGAAATCATGGTAGTGCTCGCTTCTTTCTTAAGCAAATTGTGCGCTCAAAATTTCAAAATCTACTCACCTGCATGTATATTTGAAGAGGAATACGACATGATATGTAGCAGGCTACACTTCATCTATTAATAATACGTAAATTTGTCTTCAGAGCATTCTTAGGAAACTTCCACAATTTTTAGTTTTGTTCCTGAGAGAAAATTTTGAGATAACTCTGCTGGTATTCCCAGTGTCTTTTCAGAAATTTTGTACTTCGTAGGTATCATCAAATACTTAAGTATCAACAGATATTGTACAAGATAGAAAATTTATTTGAGGATTCCTGCTAGTATGTTGTGTTTCCTGCAGCAACAAGGCTCATCACATTTCATGGAATGAAGTAATCAAAAACTGCTTACTTACCTACAGCTTGGTCAGTTTCATGTCTTTCTAGAGTGAAGAAAATATTTTTTTTCTCTCTATTTAAGAATTCAGGGTGAATCAAACCTGTCCAACAAAAATTTTAATAAAATGCCTTTGTTCAAAAACACCTAAGAATCATTTCAATTGTAAAGATGCCGACGATTCTGGTTAAAAGTCCGAAAGTCGGCTGATTTACTGAATTTCTCAGGTACAGACGGATGGAAGGATTTTGAAAAGACATAGAATTACATCCTCCCATAAGAATAAGTCAGGAACATGGTTAAGGTTATCTGGGGATGACATTTGTAACATTTCGTTGCATGATTTTATAATCGAAGAGAAACAGAAAGTCTGAAACTTTGTAAATCTACGTACATGGTTTTCTAGTTAGGCTATGACATCGATATGCTCGTTTTGTTATCAATTAATCTCCACAAAGGTAAGCATACCTACAAACACTGTTCCACAAGAGATACGAATGTAACTTGTGATACCTAAGTGACTTTACAAATCTTACCTGTTAAACTACCAGCTACCTGATTATTGAAACTATGTCAGCCCGATATGAAAAGACATAGCCCTATCTTCTCCATGTAATATATCGGAATTTGTTGTCTTGTCGGGTTGCTCTAAGCCTTCAATAATCGGCCTGCTGATGAGTTGCAAAATATTTCCACTTCCAGACGAATGATCATGTCTTGGTTGATGCTTTCGATAGTAGAGTTGTGATGTCGGTTCAGCCGCAGCACTCACCAGAAAATTCCTTCTTCGATCGGACCTTTGATGATTCATTGTCGAAATAGCTTTGAACTGATTAAAGATAAATGACACCGCACGAGTGTCATTTAGTGATGAATCAGAGATCAAAGTATAAATTTGAAGCTGCTAGAGCAGTAATTTTATCAGGCAAGAGTGACCGTCTAAATGCAAAATCCACTTATGACAGATCTCAGAAACTTTGCATCACCGCAAGGAGACATTAACAGAATATCTATACACCAAATTATTTACGCAACTAGGTGAATTTCTTTGGTAAATTATTGCGCTTAAGAGAAAGTCCTGACTGTAGAAAACAAGAAATAATACCTGTACCGATAGCATAACTGTGTATACGCACTACAGTGGTCACTTATAAAGAACAGACACGAACAAACACTTATGACAAACATTGAACAAGAGAGCAGAACTGGATTAAGTAACTGTAGTCTCTGATTTAATTCTACACTGCGAATTTGAAGAGCCATAAGACTCACATCAGATGTGTAAGTAATCACTTGGTTTGGGCCAAAGAAACCTCGAACTACATGAGATCATATCGATAAAGCTTAAGAGGTCAAAAGGCTATAATACTAAATAAATCGTGAACTTCTAACTCTTGAATGAATTCAGGACCACTTACTTAAGATAAAAAAACTGCAAAACATTTGATTTGAGGCGAAAGTGAAAAGAGAATGGTTAAAAAAAAGTAAAAGAAGAAAGTCTGGGTTTGGACATTGGACTTGTAAAACTGATTTTCAGAATGCACCTTAAAATGAGCCGATAGGCCGTGGCTCCAGGTTGTAAAATACGATGAATATTATTGCCAAATGCTTGGTTGAAGTCGAAAATGGATTTAAATTAATTAAAATTAAGAGATTTCGAGTTGTTTGGATCATTTGTGTTATCAATCTGCGTTTGTTTACACGACCGCGACCCACATACGGCAGGGGCACGCAGAGGATCGATAATGGAAATCGTTCAAAAGAGAGATAATATTCTCCGCGCGCAGAAAAATCGATATATCGAAAAAGTGGCGCGCGGAATTATTTTCTGGTGCAGCGCCGGAAAAAACAGTCGGCGAGCAGGAATCGATATATCGAGAATTCTGCGCGCGGAACAGATTTGGAGCGCCGCGCCGGAAAAAATAGTTTTGACACAAACGGCGAGCAGGAATCGATATATCGAAAATTCCGCGCGCGGAACAGATTTGGAGCGCCGCGCCGGAAAAAATAGTTTTGACACAAACGGCGCAAATATATCGAAAACCGGCGCGGAATCCGGAAATTCAGAGATTTTCATCGAAAACGGATTTTTTCTTTCCGCGCGCCAGAAAAAATTCCGCGCGCGCAAGAAAAGGGTTTTGACACTAACGGCGTTCCATAGATTGCAGCGCATAGAGAAAAAAAAGGAGGTGTTTGCATTTCGGGCATCTTGGAATTTATCATAGAGTATCTATAGCTTTGATGACGTCAGTGGGTACAGCGACGTTTTTATCCTGTCGATTTTCTTGGAAATGGTGTAATTTAAGGGAAAAAGTTATTCTATAAAAAGTGCTTGAAATTATATAAAGAGTTGATTTAAGTAAAAAAATCGGACATTATGGTCCGTTTTTACAACGTCAACATAACCCTCAACGAGCGTCTTGTTTACATTGATGACGTAGGTGGGTACAAATCCTCAAGATGCAAACACCTCCTTTTTTTTCTCTATGATTGCAGCGCATTCTCGCGTAGGATCCTAGTCAACTCAGAGGATCCTTCCCCCCGAACCTCCACTCATCCATCGCCCGCTCCAAAAGTGAGGTTAAGCCGGAGATTGAAAAATAACACATAAGGGAGTGAACAGATTGGCCCAGATATTCCGGACCACATTTCACCAAAAACTGCTGTTTGTCAAACCGCCGTCAACACCTACCAAGCGGCGAGTAGGCCTTCGGCCATGCTCGGCAATCTTCGTAGCCAATCAGGTTGCCGCTCGCCGCCCGTAATCTCGAAGAAGGTTCGGCATCGGCTCCTACAACTAGAGCAAGGTAGATTTACTAGAGTCCCTTTATACCCAGAGTTACGACAACTCACTTTTGGTTGGGCCAGGATTGGGCTGAAAGTGGCCTAAAAAAAAATCCAATTCTGATTGGTTCTCGCTCATGGAGGCCGAAACTAGTGCACCAAGATGGCGGTACCTCGAATGTGAACAAGAATAATGAAAATATTACCTAATTGTGGTTTATCAAGAGTAAATTGTTATTTCCATCGGTCTAAAATGAAAATAGATTAAGAAATTATTCACAAACCAATCTAATTTTCGTTTTAATTGATCAATTTGTTGATGTTGTTGTTTTTGTGTGACAGACATCGCAGGATTCCTGATCCTTATCCCTCAATATCGTTCGTTTGAGTGCACTAGTTTCGGCCTCCATGGCCAGCCAAGGTCGGCTGCCAGTCAGCTGATAATCGAGTTGTCGTTACTCTGGGTATAAAGGGACTCTACCTACAACTAGAGTCCCTTTATGCTGAGAGTCAAGACAATTCGGCTCATGGATGTCACAAACGGGAATAAAGATTACAGAAATTGAATGTATTTCGTAATCTTTGATCGGCCCATTCTCAAATGCCTTTCTCCGTTCCTCCTCTCATTCCGTTTATTCCTTGCCGAACCCGTAATTCCCTGGTCCATTCCAGATTATAATCTTTGCAATTGGTGAAAATGTAATCTTTATTCCCGTTTGTGACACTGTGGAGGCCTAAAATACGGGAACCAATCAGAAATGGATTCAAATTGTCTTGACTCTCAGCATAAAGGGACTCTACCTACAACACCCTACACTTTTCGAATTTTGGATTTTGGCATTCGGCCTGTTCTCTTTTCCTCTTTTCCGTAATTAATAACAATAAAAAATTCATTTAATCATTATTTAGCGGCACCTTGTCCAATCCCAGTTAGCAAGATTGAGCTCCGTCATTTGGATCCATTAGCCCGTACAGGAGCTCGCTCCAATACTCGCGTTATCCACAAAATGTAGCAGTAGATTGAAGATGGCATTGCTAAGCGCGCTCCTTACAGTCTCCGTCCACAGTCTCTAGCGGCAGATTGGAGACTGAGTTGATAAGCGCGCTTCTGACGGTGTTCATCCACCGTCTCTAGCGGTTGAACGAAAATGAGTCGGGTACGAGTCCAGGCGAGCGCATCTAGCCGCGTGTGTAGTGCGTTTGGAGTTGCGGAGAAATGCAGGAGTCTGGATGCGCGCGCCGCGCGTCCTTCAACAGGCAAGTTGTTGTGATTTGAGTCGTGAGCGCTTATGGAATTGATTGTAAAGTCCACTTGTTAAAGTAAGTATTTTCCCCATGTTTTTATTGCGTTTTCATTTTCTTTACCGGTGTTTAATTCTGCCGCTCGTGCAAGAAACAAAGCCGAAGTATTTATCTCTTAGTTAGTTATTTCGCTGAGGGACGAAAGTTAGTTTTCCTTTTCAGAGCTAACCTCCCTACCACTTTGTACCATGCTCTGTTTGTTTGAATTCAACATATTTCCTTGCGAAAGTGCAGGACAGCTGATCCTCAGTTGTCCTCCAGACGTTGAATTACTAATTCGGCAAGAACACAATTCAGCTTAATAAGCCAAAATTCTCGTGATTGTAGTCTATTCGAATCTTACTTGGCTAATGCAAGGTACCACTGGCTTATATCTTGTAGACTCGTGTAAGCACTCGAGCAGTGAGCTTGCTTATGAGTTGTCGACGTATATACTTAATCAATGAGTTTCAGACTGCATCTCACTTCTTCTCCGCTAAGTACTTTCATCTGTGCTCAGGGTTGGAATTGTCCTTGTCCATTGTAACCTATCTCGGATGAGATAAGCTGAACTCAATGAGTAATTGATTTTGGTTTCACCTGCTGGGTGCTCCTTGTTAGGTGTGGAGTATTTGTTCACAATAACATACCTCAAGGGGTTGCGGAGTCTCTCAGAAGTCAACGGAAATGAAATGGTGATTTTCACAGAACTTTTATGCGTTAGTTCTGAAGTATTCAATATTTAAATGATAACAATCGCTGATTCTTTTTACAGAGTAAATGTATAAGAACTAAACATAAGTTGGGTTTATTAGGTGTGAAGCTAATGTGTAATGTCATTTTCTTCATCTATTTTTCAGTGGCCTCACTCCAGACGAGCATCTGCACTCAGATTTATTTCCAAGTATTCTGGAATTTCCAAGCGGCTAATATTCTATGATCTGATTGCCCATCCTGTATCTGAGCAATCATTGGTAGAGAGTTAGCAGCAAAATCAAATCACCTCAAAATTCATCATTTAGTGCTTCAAACAACATTGATATCAAGGAAGATTTAGTGTAGGCAACTTAAATAATCATAAAAAGTGACTTTCAAAGTTTGATTTGTCCAGATATTAATTTTTTCAAACGAAGAAGAAAAGTGTACTTAAGTTCAGTGTTGGAAATGCCTAAATATCTGAATCAGTAGGTCAAACCAAAGTGTTCTGAATTTAAGTTTTAAAGAAGAACTTTATATTTGGTGAGTCTTTTTTTATATAATTTCTTAACGCATACTCTTTCAACACAGAAGGACTTTGATAAACTGTAGAAAGCAGTTTCTTTTGATGCTCATCATGAAACATCATCTCAGCAAGTTTGATGCCCTCTCAAGTTTGAGTTACATATTTGTGCTGTATATTACCTGAAAATTTTGATTTTATGTAGTTCAAAGCCTTGAATATTTTCTGTCATACTTTTTAGTGATCTAGCTGTATTTGTCGGCATCATTTAAGTGGATCTGAATGTCATGATTTATCATTATAACTTATTAAGCTTAAATTATAGACATTGTGTAACTCCATCCCCCCAAAACTGAGGGTCTCGCAGTCAAAATCTCACGATACTTTACACCGGTGACTAATGAAGAGTTACTGGAGTAAGCGTTATTCGGACTAGATGTGGCGCATCAATCAATACCTTAGTATACATTTTCTACATCAAACTTCATTCATCTTTGCAGGGTTCTCTATGGTAAACATGCTCCCTTTGTGCTACCAGCTACATGTGTCTTTCAGTGTCATTGATTATCCTAGGATTTTCAATGACATGTGTCATCCATAATCGTAGGATGACCAATGACATGCGCCGTTTAATGTCATTCATCATCCTAGAATTCCTAACGACATGTTTTAGGATTTTCAATGACATGCATCCTTCAATGTCAGGATTTTCAACAATATATGGAGTTGAATGTCTTTCAATGTTTTTGTGAGGAATGAAGGATATACCCTTGGAACGACATCTGATGATAAAGTGGCAAAAGTTATATTTTCCTTGAGAAAGTGGTGAAGATTCATTGTCAGCTTCGATGAGATTTGATAGAAAGTATTTGCAGCATCCTATTCTGGACGTATGTTGAGGCTCCATCAAATACGGCTAAAGTCATTAATACTGTTCTTTCGTCAGCTTTCCAATTTTATCGATAATAATTCTTACATCTACTTAATAGTGCCGATTCCGAGAGGAGACTCTTATCAACAGGGTTGTAGAAGAATAATAAGTTATCAAAACCAATGTTTTAAGATATGGCTAGTCTCCAGAATTTCTTATTTTCATACAAATTATGCTTATTACTTGTGCAATGTGTTCCATACATCAACTTTTTTAATTAATGGAAAAACTGAACTAGGTAATAAAATTTTCTCTTAAATCTCTAGTTTGCCCTAGAGAAAAGATCATCTTGTACATCATCAATGTACATCTTAAATTTAGAAACGAGTCTATTTGGAATGATATAATGGTAATAAAATATCTTTGTTGGTATACATCTGAGTTTTTTTCTTTTCTTCTTTTTTTCTTGACTTTAAATGTTCTCCTTTGTTACATTGTTGAGAATAAATCTAGTTAGCCATAGGGGAAATAATTATGAGAATTTCTGTTAACGTTCCTGCAATCACATATAATTAGTATTTCAATATAAAAAGTTTTATTAGCGACATATCGAATTCATCCAAGAGGCAATTTGTCTCCTAGAAAAATAGATTTTCGAGGTAATATGGAAAATAACTTTAGTTAATAACTTTGACTTGGTATTTTGTGTACCTATCGAAAACACTTTGATATAAGTACATTATAAGTATAGGTCTTTACTATAAGTTTTCTTTTAAAAAAATTAAGTTTTCTTTTGGGATTACTTTTAAAAAAATCGGATCCACAGGAAGTACATCTACATCTCTAGAGTGCCTGATTTCTGAAATTTTGAAGCTAAAAAACTGAGGAATAAAGTGAAAAATATACAAGAAAAAATTTCATGGATTGTGAAATTCTTTCAGAGGTATTTTTGACATTTTATTTTTGAGCTTTTTAGCCTCAAAATTTAATTATATTCTCTTGAGATATAGATCTATTTCCTGAAGATCCGATGTTTTGTAAAAGAAACAAAAACCCCGAATAAATTTCATTATCAGTCAGAACTGCCGCTAGGAACGCGCTGCGTGACGCCGCGCGTGGGCCGCTTGCGTCAGTGCTACAAAGCCGCTCCGGATGCCGCGAGTAGCGGCGCCTGGACTCCGAGTCCGACGAGGGGTATCCACATTCAAACGGGTGAATATCTCTAGCTACACTGCCGCTCCTCTATGTGGATAAGCGATTCCGCTTTGGCACCGTCCACCGCTAGAATCCGCGATGGAGCTCGATCTTGCTAACTGGGATTTGTGCCTAGCGCCTCTACAACTTTGCAAATTTGGACGTTACCTTTTGAACATTTCATCCCTTCCCTTTGAAATTACTTTGAATAAGTACACTTCACATATCACACGGGACTTTTATCTGCATATTTACTTGGCTTTATTCGCAAAGGATCTTTTAAGAAGTAAATTCTTTCGATAACTTATTGGGGATGGTCAAGTCACCAATTAGAGCCCGTCATTCCATGCCATTATTATTACAGGACTAGGTTTCTTACCTATAATTTGATGGGCACCGTGAGAATAATAGATAACCGCACCGAAAAAAATGGTATGCTGTTTTGGCACCTAGGATGTCAAAAATGTGTCTGGTCATCCTAAGATGCTACCTTGATTGCCCACGCAGTTGAATTTGCATTCGTAGGATGTAAAGTTAACTGCGAGGGTAGTAAAGACAGCATTTTGGGATCACTAGACACATTTTTGACATCCTAGGTGCTAAAACAGCATACTACTTTTTTTCAGTGCGTATTTGATCCGTGCCTTAAAAAATGAACTGCTGGTGGCAGAACCATCTTGGTGATGTTCATTAGGAATTTTAGACTTTATTCTATTTTTTCAGCAGATGAACCTTACATGGTAACTTGTAAAGTTTTGCCTCATTTTCCTTGAGTTCTACTTAGTTTGATGCCAAAAAACAAGAAAATTCATGGAGAAACGTGCCTTAAAGGTGATAGTTCCCCCTCATACTTACTATCAGAGTTCCAACGGAAAAATTATTGTTGTCATAGGTAAATACGGTTTCCATTGCTTCTTCAGCTGTTAATAGACAACTATGCGGGTTTGCTGGAGAATTTGGTGACTGCTAGGATTGTTAATTAGTATCTCCGAAGCCTGGTTGTTATAGCTAAACTTAAAGCATTGGCTTCAACGCATCGCAAAACCAGAACCTTGGAGAGACAAGTGAACATCCATGAGAAAGTGAGTGAGGAGCAAGGTACCTAGCATTGTACATCCGTCTGGTTTTCACAACTACCGTTCCTACGGATTTAGGATTCAGATTCGCACATCAACCAGTAAGCTTTTCTCCCAATCATCTTGATATAGAGGCAGCTATGCAAGGCGCAGCCAGGTAGTCCAATGCTCAAGCCACTTAATCAACACAAATATTATCCTAACTTACAACAAAATGACTTGTTTCTTCTCTAACAATGGAACCGGAAAATGTTACTTTGAATGCGCGAGAAACTTCTTTGGTCGAGATGAAGAAACGTAAATGAAGAAATGAGTCCGGAACATCTCGACCAGGTACAGGCCGCTTTGTTTACATTAGGAGTCTGGAGTATCTCGCCGCAATTTCACTTGAAATCACCATGAACAGATCAACGGGGTAACTGATATTTGCTTTTACGAAAGGGATAAATGTTAGACGCGGACGAAAGTTCTTTTGTCGAGGTGAAGAAACGCTAACGCTGAGAAATTGAGTCTGGAACATCTCGAGGAAGTCCGCTCTGGGTACGCTTTGTTTATGTCCGGACTATGTCGCCGATCGTTTGTTTACGAGTTACGAGCGTTTGTTACGAGCGAGTTTGACACCGAGGACAGACTTTGGTTTTTGATGAAAATTTGGTCTGGAATATCTGGGCCAAACGCAAAAACTTGCAAAAACCCACATACGGCGGCTGAATTCTTGAAAAATAAGTATATTTTTGGCGTTTTTCGACCCCTTTCGATT
>NC_092793.1:85043630-85060629 GCF_918797505.1 Bemisia tabaci
AAATTGAACGTTTTTCGTAATCTTTGATCGGCCCATTCTCAAATGCCTTTCTCCGTTCTTCCTCTCATTCCGTTTGTTCCTTGCCGAACCCGTAATTCCCTGGTCCATTCCAGATTATAATCTTTGCAATTGGTGAAAATGTAATCTTTATTCCCGTTTGTGACACTGTGGAGGCCTAAAATACGGGAACCAATCAGAAATGGATTCAAATTGTCTTGACTCTCAGTATAAAGGGACTTTAGCTTTGACTACCTGTTGATAGCAAAATTCGCAAAAATTAATACTGATTGAATTAAAAAATGTCGAAAAAACACAAGCAGTTCTTGATTTCTCAATGAGTCACCATGATAATAAGTGCCGTTGGGTTCACACTTTTCGGAGCACAAGGGGCTCAGAAAGGCCCGTTCATGGATTGACTTCATTGGCACTCCAGTACATTGTGACTCTATTGTACTCTATGCATAAACGTGGCTACTTTTTTTCGCAGCCAATGAGAGTGGAGTAGAGTACCTTTATAGACAGAGTATGGCCATTCGTATCTTTTTACTACAGGAAAACTGTTCCGCTTTTTGATTGGTCGACGAGTTTTTAGGCTTCATGATGCTCTTAGGGCCGTAAATAAACAAACAAAATGGCGGCTCACCGTAACATCGATACCATCGATAAGAAGCTAAAGACAAAAATTTCAATTATGCGGCAGTAACAATTTAAACTAGCATGTCTACGAATAACACACGAAAAACACATGAAAGCATCGTTAAATCGCCTTTCACCTTTATCACAGGTAGAGTATGGTACGCCGTTAGTGTCAAAACCCTTTTCTTGCGCGCGCGGAATATTTTTCCGGCGCGCGGAAAGAAAAAACCCGTTTTCGATGAAAATCTCTGAATTTCCGGATTCCGCGCCGGTTTTCGATATATTTGCGCCGTTTGTGTCAAAACTATTTTTTCCGGCGCGGCGCTCCAAATCTGTTCCGCGCGCAGAATTTTCGATATATCGATTCCTGCTCGCCGATCGTGTCAAAACTGTTTTTTTCCGGCGCTGCACCAGAAAATAATTCCGCGCGCCACTTTTTCGATATATCGATTTTTCTGCGCGCGGAGAATACAGGGTGATCCAAAAGTCCCTTCCACCCCCTCTAACTTTTTACCTAATTGAGGTAAAGATTTGAAACTTGGGGGATATTCCTAGGTCAAAGGGAGCTACTTTTTGGCCCCCCTAAAATTTTCAGGGGGCCCCCCAACTTTTAATTTTCAAATGGGAAGACCCCTTTTGTGATAGCTCGTTTAAAAGAACATAAAAAAAGAAAACTTTTCGCGCAAACCCGAAGTCAATATCTCAAACCGTTTCAAAATGGCGGCCGGTTAAAGTTCAAAATGGCCGAAAATTCACATCGGTTATTTGTCGATGGATTTGCGCGAAAATCGGTATGTATGGGTATTTTGACACGAGAAAAACGAATTTGATGTTAGATTTTCAAAAAAACCAAAATTTTTTAAAATGGCCGCCGTTTAAAGTTTAAAATGGCCGAAAATTGTCACCTCGGTTTTTTCCTGATGGATTTGCCTAAAACTTGGAATTTGAGAGTATTTTGGCATAAGATAAACAAATTTGAACTTAGATTTATAAAAAAATAAATTTTTGGTCATTTTGAACTTTAACCGGCGGCCATTTTGGAAATTTCGGTTTTTTTGAAAATCTAACGTCAAATTCGTTTTTCTCGTGTCAAAATACCCATACATACCGATTTTCGCGCAAATCCATCGACAAATAACCGATGTGAATTTTCGGCCATTTTGAACTTTAACCGGCCGCCATTTTGAAACGGTTTGAGATATTGACTTCGGGTTTGCGCGAAAAGTTTTCTTTTTTTATGTTCTTTTAAACGAGCTATCACAAAAGGGGTCTTCCCATTTGAAAATTAAAAGTTGGGGGCCCCCTGAAAATTTTAGGGGGGCCAAAAAGTAGCTCCCTTTGACCTAGGAATATCCCCCAAGTTTCAAATCTTTACCTCAATTAGGTAAAAAGTTAGAGGGGGTGGAAGGGACTTTTGGATCACCCTGTATTCTCCGCACGGAGAAAAATCGATACATCGAAAAAGTGGCGGGCGGAATTATTTGCTGGTGCAGCGCCGGAAAAAACAGTTTTGACACGATCGGCGAGCAGGAATCGATATATCGAAAATTCTGCGCGCGGAACAGATTTGGAGCGCCGCGCCGGAAAAAATAGTTTTGACACAAACGGCGAGCAGGAATCGATATATCGAAAATTCCGCGCGCGGAACAGATTTGAAGCGGCGCGCCGACAAAAATAGTTGTGACACAAACGGCGCAAATATATCGAAAACCGGCGCGGAATCCGGAAATTCAGAGATTTTCATCGAAAACGGGGAAAAATATTCCGCGCGCGCAAGAAAAGGGTTTTGACACTAACGGCGTTCCATAGTAGAGTCCCTTTATACCCAGAGTTAAGACAACTCACTTTTGGTTGGGCCAGGGTTGGGCTGAAAGTGGCCTAAAAAAAAATCCAATTATCTGATTGGTTCTCGCTCATGGAGGCTGAAACGAGTGCACCAAGATGGCGGTACCTCGAATGTGAACAAGAATAATGAAAATATTACCTAATTGTGGTTTATCAAGAGTAAATTGTTATTTCCATCGGTCCAAAATGAATATAGATTAAGAAATTATTCACAAACCAATCCCATTTTCTTTTTAATTGATCAATTTGTTGATGTTGTTGTTTTTGTTTGACAGACATCGCAGGATTCCTGATCCTTATCCCTCGTTTCGTTTGGGTGCACTCGTTTCGGCTAGAGTCCCTTTATACCCAGAGTTAAGTCAACTCGATTATCAGCTGACTGGCAGCCGGCCTTGGCTGGCCATGGAAGCCGAAACGAGTGCACCCAAACGAACGACATTGAGGGATAAGGATCAGGAATCCTGCGATGTCTGTCAAACAAAAACAACTACATCAACAAATTGATCAATTAAAAAGAAATTGTGATTGGTTTGTGAATAATTTCTTAATCTATTTTCATTTTGGACCGATGGAAATAACAATTTACTCTTGATGAACCACAATTAGGTAATATTTTCATTATTCTTGTTCACATTCGAGGTACCGCCATCTTGGTGCACTCGTTTCGGCCTCCATGAGCGAGAACCAATCAGAATTGGATTTTTTTTTAGGCCACTTTCAGCCCAACCAAAAGTGAGTTGTCTTAAGGTTTAAGAAATTTCTCCGCGCAGGGGGCGCCACCGCTGTGTTTTGATTTTTTGGTCCACGCTATTAGAGTCCGTACAGCCCCTAGTAAGTTCTTGAGCTTTTATGAAAGTTAGGGGAACTTCTGTTTAAATCGAAGAGTCATAAGTTCTAGCTATAACATTCTTCTTCCTATTAACACTAAAAACGACGTAAAAAGAAACTTCTGAAGCTCTGAAATTTGATCCCAGAAAAAAGTAGGGTTAAGCATGATGGCCTTGATGCAACCAATCGCGATGGATCGCTCTCAGCGGTTGCAGATATCTCTCTCCCACCATGAGCTGTCTCTCTCGCACTTACAGATATCCCGTAAGAGAAACTGGGATCAAATTGTAGCTTTTATTATTAAACTTTCAAAGCTCGCGATTGTTTCGAAGGATTCCAGACGTATGCTGTTAGAACTTATGAGTCTTAGAATTTAAGATATCTATTGTGATATTTAAATAATCACTAATTTCGGAGTCGGATTTTAGCAGCGCGACGTGGTGGATTTTTTCAGAACTACAGCTGAAGATTAACCTTAACTCTGGGTGGTTCGGAATATCTGGGCCAATCTAGAGTACCTTTATAGACAGAGTATGGCCATTCGTATCTTTTTACTACAGGAAAACTGTTCCGCTTTTTGATTGGTCAACGAGTTTTTAGGCTTCATGATGCTCTTAGGGCCGTAAATAAACAAACAAGATAGCGGCTCACCGTAACATCGATGAGAAGCTAAATTTGACGATAATTTCAATTATGCGGCAGTAACAATTTAAACTAGCATATCTACGAATAGCACACGAAAAACACATGAAAACATTGTTAAATTGCCTTTCACCTTTATCACAGGAGGATGTAAGATGTGCATAACCTCAATCTTGCTTGCTGATAAAGGCCATCTTGTTTGTTTATTTACGGCCCTAGGAGCATCGCGTCAGCCTATTCGCTCGCGACCAATGAAAAACTGGAGCAGAAATGGCGATACTCTGTCTATAGACCAATTTAGTGGTGACGTCACGAAGCGATATTGTTGGTTCGATATCTCGAAAGTCGAAATGTGCCCCAACAAACAAATATAACCTCCAAAATGAACAATTGATGAAATAATGCTGAAACTGCCTGAAACTAAAAAATTGCGCCGTGGGACTTTAAAATCATGAAAGCTAGCCATTTACAAAAATGTTCGAGATCACAATCACAAGAATTGATTGTATAATAAGCTCGTAATAGTACAGTGACAGTCACAGGGCCGGATTTACCAATAGGCTACATAGGCTGTAGCCTAGGGCGCAACATTCTCAGGGGCGCAAAATTGTTGAGAATTATTTTTTTTTTTTTTTAATTTAACGAGTCATTTGTTTCTTTTTATCTTCCAAAACCAACTTGCAAACGTAACCGTACCTCAAAACTGTTTAAAATCGTGTTTTTTTAAAGGTGAATTTGAACATTTTCCCGACACCTAACATCCTCCTTCTGATCTGGAGGGGAGGGGCGTCTGGGGGAACCCCCCCCCCCCCCCCTCGAGAGCGCCTACTTTTAAGGGCGCCACCCTAAGTTTAGCCTATGGCGCTAAAAATGTAAATCCGACCCTGGACGGTCATAAAGCGAATCCTCCTACCCCCCCTGCCTAAATAACGCAGATTCCTATATGTTCGTTTGTTGGGGCTAGAGTCCCTTTATACCCAGAGTTACGACAACTCACTTTTGGTTGGGCCAGGATTGGGCTGAAAGTGGCCTAAAAAAAAATCCAATTCTGATTGGTTCTCGCTCATGGAGGCCGAAACGAGTGCACCAAGATGGCGGTACCTCGAATGTGAACAAGAATAATGAAAATATTACCTAATTGTGGTTCATCAAGAGTAAATTGTTATTTCCATAGGTCCAAAATGAAAATAGATTAAGAAATTATTCACAAACCAATCTCATTTTCTTTTTAATTGATCAATTTGTTGATGTTGTTGTTTTTGTGTGACAGACATCGCAGGATTCCTGATCCTTATCCCTCAATATCGTTCGTTTGGGTGCACTCGTTTCGGCTTCCATGGCCAGCCAAGGACGGCTGCCAGTCAGCTGATACTCGAGTTGTCGTAACTCTGGGTATAAAGGGACTCTTTTATTTTTTAACTGTAATGCGATGTATTTTAGTACTAAGTATACAGTTTGTAAATGATTGTTCAGAATAAAGTGACTTGTTTAATAATGAAAGAAATAAATGAATGAATAATTATAATAAAAAAAAATTTAAAAAATATATCTCCATTAGAGGGGGTTTTACGAAAAAAAAAAAAAACACCAAAAAACCTTTTGTTAAGCTATTGATGTAAATTGAATCGAGGTATGCGAAAACGTCCGATGTCCATTTTTTTGGATTTTGAGTTTTTTGGCTTAACGTCATCTTCCAGGGTAGGCGCATCTATGTGTAGACGAATTTGACCTGTTTTTTGTTTTTTCGCCCCCATTTAGGGTTTCGAACCTCAAAAGTATGCGAAAACGTCCGATGTCCATTTACGAGGGTCATCCAATGAGGTTCCCTACCTCTTATCTTCCAAACGGAAAGAGATAAATCAAATCGGTAAAAAATTTCTTATAAGGCATACTCTAAGCTTTAAAAGAAGCTCAAGTTTTTGAAAATTGGTCGAGGGGTTCGCGAGGAAACTTAATTTTACTGCGACAACTTCCTGTCGCCGCGCGCCCACCTTCGGAGTCTGGATGCGCGGAGAGTCGATTATTTCAGACTTGGGTTTTCGCCGCTAAGCATCATATCAAAAAGAAATTTGAAGGTTTTTATTGAGTAGACCTTACCTTACTTTTTGGCGAAGTCCCTGCCTCTGTTTTGACATTTCTGGTATCAATATTGCAGCTTCTTGATGCCTTCCGCGTAGAGGCTGGCTCTTGTCTTGGCACCGGAATCCGTCATTGACAGCGCTCTGTACTTCCGAATCATTCGGATTCCGCTTTCCACCGAGGAAGTGTTTCAGCTCAGTGAACAGACGAAAGTCACATGAGGCTGAATCGTAAGAGTACGGAAGATGGAGGGAAATATTCTTATGCAAAGCAACTGATTCGGAAGTGTAGAGGGAAATTTTCTTATGCAAAGCAACTGATTCGGAAGTGTAGAGGGCTTGTCAATGACTGGTTTCGGTGCCAAGACAAGAGCCAGCTTCTACGCGGAAGGCATCAAGAAGCTGCAATATTGATACCAGAAATGTCAAAACAGAGGCAGGGACTTCGTCAAAAAGTAAGGTAAGGTCTACTCAATAAAAACCTTCAAATTTCTTTTTGATATGATGCTTAGCGGCGAAAACCCAAGTCGGAAATAATCGACTCTCCGCGCATCCAGACTCCGGAGGTGGGCGCACTGGTGTATTACCTTCTTCAGCAGTCCCCGAATGCCGATAATCCAGTAGTTCCGTTGGATAGCTGCTTGAGTGGAGGTTATTTCAGAATGAAAATTAATATTATGATAGTGGTGACAAATTAACTGAGCCAAGTGAGATTCTCGGGGAATCAGAAAGGGGTGCTTCGCATTTAAAGGGAGATTAGCATGTTTCAAAGCGACCGCCTACCCTGAGAAGACCCAGGGAGTCAATAAAAGGAGATAAAGAGGCGAAGGTGGGAGGGCATTCATCTTGAGACTCGATTGTGTGGATTTCCTTGGAGAGATGAAAACGTTGAGTGATTCGTACGCAGAAGTCGCGAGAAGAGTCCCGTTCCTCAGGAGTGAGAATGTTTGAGGAGTGATGAGGATGGTTTGAGCGCGACTTGCGAGTAAGCATTACGAAGCGCCTTATATATCCAATGGTTCCAACGAGCTTGGATAATGAGGAAAATTTAGAGAAGAGTTCGATCCAGAAATTATAATTTTGCGGAACTGTTACCGCATATGATTGCTTTATCTCAGGCAGTTCTTCCGGTAAGGTTGCAGGCATCAGCGGCCATGAGTCGAAGCGTTGACGCAGGAAAGGGGGTCCATGGAGCCACAGGGGAGAATCGAGGAGTGCAGAGGGAGTCGCACCTCGGGAGAGTAAATCGGCTGGGTTGAAATCCGTGGAGATGTGGTGCCAAATTCCGGAGGGGCAAATTTCGATTATTCGACTAACTCTGTTGGAGACAAAAGTATGCAGTAGATGGGGGGATTTTTGCAGCCATCCCAGCACAGTAGTTGAGTCAGTGAAGAGGAGAATTTCAGTTAGACTGAGCGAGTCAAAATGCACCTCAAGAGACTGCAAAAGTTGCGCGAGAAGCAAAGCTGCGGATAGTTCTAAACGAGGGATGGTGAGGGTTGGCGATAAAGGAGCGACTTTACTTTTAGCGCATATCAAATTCGAGTCGAAATTTCCATCAGAGCGAGATGACACCAGATAGAACACGGCGCCGTAGCCAAGGAGACTGGCATCGCAGAATCCTACTAAACGAAAGTCCTTTGAGTGAGGAGAGATGAGGAGGCGAGGGACTTTGAAGTTCTCAAGTTGGTGCATTTCACTAGTAAACTGCATCCAGAGCTTATGCAGATTAGGCTCTACGAGTTGATCCCAGTCGAGAGTTCGTCGCCACAACAGCTGCATGCCCTGGTAAAAATAAGCCATACAAATTACCTATAGCCCGGCCATAGGAAAAATCCTATGGTAAATTGAAACATGGCCTTTTGGCGATAGGAATTTTCTATAGCCGGCGATTGAGAATTCCTATGGCTGGCTGTAGGAATTCTCAATCGCCGGCTATAGAAAATTTAGGGGTTCGCAGCTAGGGAATGGTGGAAAAGGGTTAATTGTGGAAATAAATTTTGAAACCATGAAAAATAAGAATAATGAAACCACTGGGACGTAATTTACCCGATTTTGAAGATTAGAAATATTTACCTACCATAGGGATTGAACCCGGGACCTGCCTATCACAAACCGAAGACCCTAACCATTTAGCTATACCAGATGCTGCCTTTATGTGACGCAAAACCGATATTTAACGTCGATTTGAACGGGAAACTAGGATATTTTCAATCTGCCTGGATTTGTCCGTGTATTTATTTTACTTTTTACTTTACTAAGTATATTTTTTACATTTATTTTATCGTTTTACTTGATTTATTTCCTTGTTGACTCTATTTTTTTCTTCACTCTATTTTATTTTTTCAAGTACTTCATTTTTTTTCTTAAGTTATTTACTTCTTATTCCCTTATTTTGTTTTATTTTTTCAAGTACTTCATTTTTTTTCTTAAATTATTTACTTCTTATTCCCTTATTTTGTTTTATTTTTTACTGTAATTTATTTTAATACTTCATCATGTTTACTTTTTAAATTCATTCTATTCTTTAATCTCATTTAGTTTCTTCCCTTATACTTTATTTTTTCTTCACCTCATTTTTTTACTTCATCTCCTTGCTCCCTCTAATTTTTTACTTCAATTTAGTCTTTGACTTCATTTTATCATATATTTAATTTACTTTATTTGATTTCTCTTCTGTTGTCTCTGTAATTCTATTATTTCTGCTACTCTATTATTTCCACTATTCTATTCTATTATTTACTTATTACTTATTTTTATTTTTTCTCTTTAAATTTTTCATTTTCATCGTTGGATTGGTAGGCCTAAAGGGAAGAAGAGACAGTATATAGCGCTAGTGCGAGAGAGAGATAGCCTAGGTGCGCGTGACTTAGGGCCCAACTGAAGCTCCGGTGCGGAGTGCTTTGCGCACTCATGCGACACATCTCAGCACCTATGCGCTGAATCTCACTCCCCTGTTCATTCTCAATCCGGATTTTCCGTTGGACGGAATCAACGATTTTTAACAGTGTATATGGCCGATTCAAATAAAAAAAAATCAAAATCAAATCAAATTTTGGAAAAGTAAGAATTATTGAGAAAAAATTGAAGAAAAATATTTTTAGAAAAGAAACCAGGATAGATTCACTGGCGCTTATGATGATTTTCGAAAAAAATTACTTTTTTAATTGCCCCTCGTGCACACGCGTATTTCCAATCGCCGGATACTGAACATTCTGTTGCCGGCTACAGATGGCTGTTTTGGCAGCGGATGGTTATTGCCGTTATCCACAAGTGGCCAGCTATTGAATGTCCTATCGCTGGCTATTCACGGCTAACGCCGGCTGCAGAACGTTCTATCGCGGCCATTCGTGGCTATCGCTGGCTGTAGAACTTTCTATCGCCGGCTGTAGAACTTTCTCTCGCCAGCCATTCGTGGCTATAGCCGGCGATTGAACGTTCTATCGCTGGCCATTCGTGGCTATAACCGGCGATTGAACGTTCTATCGCCGGCCATTCGTGGCTATAGCCGGCGGTTGAACGTTCCATCGCCGGCCATTCGTGGCTATAGCCGGCGATTGAGCCTTCTATCGCCGGCCATTCGTGGCGATAGAGCTTTTTATCGCCGGCCATAAGGGCGATAAGAAAATCCTATCGCCAGCTATAAAAGCTATAGAAAATCCTACAGCCGGCCATAAGATTTCTCTATCGCCTTTATGGCTTATTTTTACCAGGGTGAAGTGTTTCATCCAAAAGATGACCGGGGCTAACCAACCGCAAGGATCGAAGGCACAAGCAATATAGGATAGAACTGAGCGCTTGGTGACAGGTGTGTCTGAGGGATACGTAGATATCCTATAAATGAACGAATCTATTTCTGGAATCCAACCGGAGCCTAAAACCGAGAGGAAACCATCTTCGAAATCCCTTATACTGACAAAAGTGGCGCGCCTATCCGGGTGTATGTCTGCCATGACTTCCGGGGAGTTGCTGGCCATTTTATGGAGGGTAAAACCTCCCTTATCTGCGATGCCGATTAATTCGTCCTTGAGTTGGATAGCGCAAGGGACATCAGAAGATCCGGTTGTGATGTCATCTACATAAGTATAATCATGCAGTGATTTTGATGCTAGAGGAAAATCTGGCTTTTCATCAGTAGATAGTTGTCTCACCGAGCGCTGAGCGAGGAAGGCTGATGGGGTGAGACCGTAAGTTACAGTCAGTAACTCATATTCCTGAATTTCAGACTCAGGATGAGGGCGCCAGAATATGTGTTGATACTGGCAATCTTCGTCTCGAACTAGAACTTGCCGATACATCATCTTGATATCACAGCAGAGAGCTATCGGTTGCAGGCGGAAGTTGAAGATAATATCCGGAATATCCCGTTGCAGTTTAGGTCCTTTCATTAGAAAATCATTGAGAGAGCGCTGATTTTCATCACGAGCCGAACCATTAAATACGGCGCGGACCTTAGTGGTGCTAGAGGACTCTTTGATGACTGGATGATGTGGTATGATGTATTTGGAGGGCTTATCTGCGAGCTTCATATGACCAAGACTCAAATACTCAGAGAAAAAATTTTGATAGGCTTCATAAAGAGGAGGATCCTTTTTGAGCCTTCTTTCCAGTGATAAATATTGTTTGAGAGCTTGAGCTCGATTGGAGCCGAGATTTTTTGGGTCACCAGAAAAGGGGAGGGGCACAACATAACGGCCTTGCGGAGTACGAGAGTGCTGCTGAGCGAATAAATTTTCACAAGCTATTTCCGCAGGGTCAGGAGCCCTTTTCTGAGAGATGCTTTCAATTTCCCAAAATTTGCAGAGAGCATTATCAAGAGGTCGGAGAGTAGTCAAAAATGAGAAAAAATTGAGATGACAATATCGAGAGTCAGATGCAGGAGCATTTCCGATGAGGACCCATCCAAAAATCGATGAGTAACAATGAGGATTTGATTGATTTTGGAGCTTTTCACCCAGCATGACGTCACCATACAAATCAGCTCCGAGGAGAAAATCGATTTCGCAAGTCTTGTGGAAGTCAGGGTCAGCGAGTTGCAGAGAGTTGACTTGGGCTATTACAGAAGCAGCTACATTGAGGGGAGGTTGTGGTCCTGCAATTGATTTCAGTACGAGAGCTGAAGCTTTAATTTGTGATGATGGCTGAGTGCGTGAGATGAGTGTGCAGTCAGAGCGGCCGATGGGGTTGGGTACGGAGGAATTCGAGAGGCCCGATAAGCGCTGCTGAAAAGGTTGAATTTTGAGTCCAAGCCGCCTAGCGCATTTTTCTGTTATAGCACTGATTTGTGATCCGTTATCGATCATCACGCGTACTGTTTGAAGTTCCCCGCTTGAGTCCCTGCATAGGACAAGAGCCGTGCCTAACAGCACAATCTGTGTAGTATTATGCTGGGAAGCACATGTATGCGCAGATTTGGGGGGCCCTGAGCTATTTGTGGTCAGTGTGGAGTCACCCTGTTTGTCATTCGAAGAGGGGCGATGGAGTAAGGTGTGATGTCTGTCCTTACAAGTATGACAAGTAACCTTTGAGCCACACTGTGCGACTGAATGAGAGGTACCAAGACAATTGAAGCAATTGCCAGCACTCTTAATAAATTCCCTGCGCTTTTCTGCCGAGAGATCCGAGAATTTGTAGCATTTATAGATGCTGTGATTGTTGCTCTTGCACAGAGAGCACTTGAAATTTGGAGATTTAGAGGCGTGCAGAGCAGCTTTAGGTGGGCGTTGAGGAGAGTTATTGGGTGGCTTGGAAGACTTGCGAGTTTCCTTGCCGAGACCCAACATAGAGTCCTCCAATTGTCGCGCCAAATCCTCCAAAAAGTCCACAATTTCGGAGACAGTGGGAAAAACTGAAGCGTCTTTTCTTTCTTCCTCGAATCGTTGTCTGAGCTCGGGTTCGAACTTCCGTAGGATAACTGTAGTCAATACAGAATTGTCATCATTCTGAACTTGACCAAGCGCATCCAAAGCGTCCATGTGGCTAGACAAAAAAAGACACGAAAGTTCGGAGAGAGGAGCCGGAGCTCATAGAGACAGGATCTGCATCGATGATCTTGCCGATATGAAAGGTTACAATCCGTCTTTTGTTGCTATATCGTTTAGTGAGAGTATCCCAGGCGATTGTGTAATTTGCTGACGTGAGGGGCAAATGCTTGATAAGAATGAGGGGTTCGCTGGAAAGGCATCCCAAAAGATATTGAAACTTTTCAATGTTGTCTAGAGAATCCTGTTTATGAATAGTAGACTCAAAAAGATTTTGAAACGTGATCCACGATTCTATGTCACCAGCAAACTTAGGTAACGTTAATTTTGGTAATCGGACGGAGGACTTGTTCAAAAATGTACCCGTAGTGTTATTCGCACTAGGAGTAGAGGGGGGGGGGGGGTTTCGTCCGGGAGCAAGGTAAGGAGCAATGCCGTGACAGCAGCATACTCTTCGTTCACCTTTACGTCAAGAGTGTCGAACTCATCTTCATCATAATCTTCGGGGAGGTCATCCTGGTACATAAGCTTTTTATATAAATCCAGGTATGAGTTATACTTCGAATGCACCTCCTCCTTATATGCCTTGATTTGATGGATAAGGAGCGAACTCAAGGGATGACTGAGTTTTTTAGCGGTTTCTTTTATGAACGCCAGCCGCTTAATGAATAAGGCGCTTTGGCGAGAGTAAACAGCATATTTCATTTTGAACTGAGGTGAGGATACGACAACTTAAGTAGCAATAATAGAGAGCGTAGAGCGGAGGTATGCCGTGAAGCATAAATTGCGTGACTTACAGTTGAAGGCGCTTATCGAAGTCCGCTGCTAGAGAGAGCCGGAGACGGACGCCGTGAGCTGATGAGACGGAGAGCGCCGAGGAGAGAGAGGGGGGTAGTCGCGACAACAGCGCAGGCGTCGGACAGAGCTTAGAGAGACTTATCGTAGATCGAGACTATGACAAGTCGAGGAGCGACATAATTGATCGTACAGAGAGATCAAGAGAGGAAGAGAGGTCATTTTTCATTTTTTTACTGATTCATAGAAAATTACAAAACAACTAAAAGAGAGATCCGGCCCGAGGGACCAAATTTTGTCGGGCAGGACAAACCATTAATAATAATAAAATAAATAAAAATCGAAAAAAAAAATAACTGAGAGGTGTGGACTGTATGATTTTTTGTGTTAAAGGATACCAGGCTGCGCGGAGCCGGCTTCAGAACGAGTCTGGGTTCCCTAACTTTTTGAGGCGAGATCGTGATCGAGAAAAAAATACTAAGAGATGAATGAGTTGATTGAAAAGAAGTTTTACATAAGAGGCGGAAGGCCAAGAAAATTAACTGACGAATGGCTGGAAGAGCCTTAATAAGAAACTAAACGAAATTGTACGAATTTTAAAGTGACCTTTTAATGAGAGCAAAGAAAACCTAACTAAAACGCGACACCTCTGGAAACCAGTGGGAAAAGTCTCTACTGGGAATCCAGTAGGAAAACCGAAACTAAAAAAAAAACCTATTTAAGAGAAAATAAAACACTGCTGGGAACCAGCAGGAAAAAACTTATAATGAGAAAATACTTACTTAGCTGCTGGAATCCAGCAGGAGAGAGAGAGCTTGAGCAGAGAGGTGATTGACTACTGGAAGCCAGTAGTTATGGCAAGAGATCGAATACTTACAAATTGGACATGGCCCCAGAGGGGACCCTAGTTAGAGCCATGCCAATCCAATTAATGAGAGACGTGAAAATAAAGTAAAAAAAACAACTAGAAAACAAATGATAAAAAAAGCTGGGCAAAGCAAAGGCAAAAGTTACATACCCTAATCAGGGTGAGAACATAAAATTAAATTCTTCTTAAGATTTCTTCGGGAAAAACGGGAGCGGGAGAAAACAGGACAATCAAAGCGATACCCGCGGCATCTACCGGCGCGACGCGGTACCGCGGGATTTCAGTCGGTCCAGCGTGGGGAGAGATATGCGCTGGCCGTCGGTGACGGCGGCTCACTTCGACGTTGCCGCATAACGTTCCAACTGGTTGAACAATATTGAGGGATAAGGATCAGGAATCCTGCGATGTCTGTCAAACAAAAACAACAACATCAACAAATTGATCAATTAAAACGAAAATTAGATTGGTTTGTGAATAATTTCTTAATCTATTTTCATTTTAGACCGATGGAAATAACAATTTACTCTTGATAAACCACAATTAGGTAATATTTTCATTATTCTTGTTCACATTCGAGGTACCGCCATCTTGGTGCACTCGTTTCGGCTAGAGTCCCTTTATACTGAGAGTCAAGACAATTTGAATCCATTTCTGATTGGTTCCCGTATTTTAGGCCTCCACAGTGTCACAAACGGGAATGAAGATTACATTTTCACCAATTGCAAAGATTATAATCTAGAATGGACCAGGGAATTACGAGTTCGGCAAGGAACAAACGGAATGAGAGGAGGAACGGAGAAAGGCATTTGAGAATGGGCCGATCAAAGATTACGAAAAACGTTCAATTTCTGTAATCTTTATTCCCGTTTGTGACATCCATGAGCCGAATTGTCTTGACTCTCAGTATAAAGGGACTCTAGTTTCGGCCTCCATGAGCGAGAACCAATCAGAATTGGATTTTTTTTTAGGCCACTTTCAGCCCAACCAAAAGTGAGTTGTCTTAATTCTGGGTATAAAGGGACTCTAGTGTGAGTGTGTAAATGAGCGCGGGAATCCATGGCGGCAAACGGAAATTTGATTTGAACTTGTCCTCTTGATTTTTCCACATTTCTTCTTCGAATCGTATTTTAAATGCCTAAAACGAATATATTAAGAAAGTTAGGACTGCGTCCTATCATAATACACCTGCTTTTGCTCGGTAACAGGCAGTAATCTCAGATAAAGTTAGTTTTTCTTTTGCTCATGGTGGTTCTGCAGGTTCAAACAGGCCGTTGGCCGTTACAGTTGTAGATAACTGTTACTCCCAAATGAAATTAATCGGTCGACGACGGACCAAAACTAACCTAAAGTTAAAAAAATATGAGTGGGTTAGTGAATTTGGGCAAAAATCAACCTAGAATACTTTGTTTCCGCAATTTTATTTAGTTCCCGCCCTACATTTGAATTTCAAACTTGTCCCGATTTCGCCGCCAATCCTCTAGCCAATCGTAGAGGTGGTTGAAAAGAAGCTTCATTTTTTGCTTCTAGCCCTCCGTCTTTATCTAGAGTCCCTTTATACCCAGAGTTAAGACAACTCGATTATCAGCTGACTGGCAGCCGGCCTTGGCTGGCCATGGAGGCCGAAACGAGTGCACCCAAACGAACGATATTGAGGGATAAGGATCAGGAATCCTGCGATGTCTGTCAAACAAAAACAACAACATCAACAAATTGATCAATTAAAAAGAAAATGAGATTGGTTTGTGAATAATTTCTTAATCTATTTTCATTTTGGACCGATGGAAATAACAATTTACTCTTGATAAACCACAATTAGGTAATATTTTCATTATTCTTGTTCACATTCGAGGTACCGCCATCTTGGTGCACTCGTTTCGGCCTCCATGAGCGAGAACCAATCAGAATTGGATTTTTTTTTAGGCCACTTTCAGCCCAACCAAAAGTGAGTTGTCTTAACTCTGGGTATAAAGGGACTGTATCTTTATCATGTCTTTGGAGTGTTGGACCAAGAGAATAAATAAGGACCCCAAACTCCGGTTAGCGCTGACATCAGCGCTCCCTGGCAGAGGGTGTAGTGAACTAAACCGACGATTGGGTCCTCCTGTTTATATTTCCATGCACCACCTATTTAGACTTGTCACTCAGTACTACTGAGTGATAAGTCAGTACTGCTCATAGAAGCTATGATAGAAGTTTCTAGATCCTCGTATCCTCGTGGTCGCCCTGCAGTTTGGAAGAGTTTAGTGTGAAAAGTTTCCCATTTTCATTTCAATCTTCGTCAGTCTTCGGGTCCATAAACTAGTAATAACTTGTAGTGTTTTTTCTAACCATTTTACTCAGCAGCAACTGCTAGAGTCCCTTTATACCCAGAGTTACGACAACTCACTTTTGGTTGGGCCAGGATTGGGCTGAAAGTGGCCTAAAAAAAAATCCAATTCTGATTGGTTCTCGCTCATGGAGGCCGAAACGAGTGCACCAAGATGGCGGTACCTCGAATGTGAACAAGAATAATGAAAATATTACCTAAATGTGGTTCATCAAGAGTAAATTGTTATTTCCATCGGTCCAAAATGAAAATAGATTAAGAAATTATTCACAAACCAATCTCATTTTCTTTTTAATTGATCAATTTGTTGATGTTGTTGTTTTTGTTTGACAGACATCGCAGGATTCCTGATCCTTATCCCTCAATATCGTTCGTTTGGGTGCACTCGTTTCGGCCTCCATGGCCAGCCAAGGCTGGTTGCCAGTCAGCTGATAATCGAGTTGTCTTAACTCTGGGTATATAGGGACTCTAGCCGAGGGCGCTTCTCTGTTAAGTGAAATCTTTTTATTGAGAAATAGAGTACCTAGTTGACTGAATCATCTTTGCTCGTGTTTTGATAAGATACTTCAAATCAAAGTCTTTCGCATTGACCTCTGCAGAAGGTATGTATCCATTCTATTTCGTTAGTTTGCGAAAGTAAAATGTATTAAAGTATCTAAACAAATAAATAAATCATAGATAAACAAAGAACATTGCATGGAATAACATACTATAGAGGTACGATCGTGGACCGTTGTGGCGTTAGTTCACCGCACCCTCTGCCAGGTTCGCTGCAAGCGCGCGGTAACGGTTTTTAACACAGGTTTGAATAGGGAGTTGGGAGTCCTTATTTATTCTTTTGGTCCATGTCTATGCTTCAGTCCTTCAGTATAAAGGGACTCTACGTGTGAGTGAGTGGTGCTGGTCAATACCCCCTAGACTCATAGAGAAAAAAAAGGAGGTGTTTGCATTTCGGGCATCTTGGAATTTTTTGATGACTTGATGACGTAGGTGGGTACAG